>NC_035434.2:131387086-131392086 GCF_002127325.2 Helianthus annuus | reverse complement strand
CGCTCCATATATAAATGCATACATGCTCATCGCATCCCATAATCATTCTATAATAAGTTTAGAATACGATTCGGGACTCCTTTTTGGTTACGGGACTATTTTGGAGGAATTCTGCACATTTTACTGAACGGTGCTAAAATTATACCTGAAACTCATATAACATGAGTTGGATTAGTCATACGTAACTTAAAACGTATTTAAACGAGTCTGGGAAGCGAAACTGATTAAAATAACAATTTTTCGCCAAAACAGGGTTTTTCGCGCCACGCGAAGGAACCCAGTTGCTCCCTCGCACCACGCGAGGGAGACCGTTTTCCAGCAGATCTGCAGCTCAGTTCAGCTATGCCAGTTTTTACGGAAACGGCCATAACTTCTTCGTTATTGATCCGTTTTACCCGATTCTTTTTCCTACGCGTCCGTAATTTAATCCTCCATCTTTTGGAGTTGAAACCCAACATCCAACAAAATAAATTTTTAGACTTTTAAGCCTTCGACTCATCACCTTTTTACCGAATTTTAACCCGTTTATGCATTTTATCAAACAAACATGATTGTTTGATCCCGATTTCACATGAACCTTATAATTTCAATGTTGTCTAACATATTAGGTTCAATTCACAAGTTTATGTACAATCTTAAACTCATTTATACTTAAATGATTATTTTGATCCGTTATGGGTATTTGCGCATTAAGTGGACTATGACATACCAAACCCTATACTTCGCTTTCATACTTGTCCAAAGCATCACTCTAATCGAATAGCTTGTTTCCAAACGACTTCTAAGGTCGTTTGCCCGATATACCTATCAAGGGTATTTTAGTCAACTATGCTCTATCCTTAATAACAAAGGAATTCCTTACATAAGTAACCAATTCCACTACTTAGCTACAATTTCTTAATCACACCTACCTTGCTCGGATCAAAACTAAGATCCGTTTAATACTTCATTGACATCATAAAATTCATTCCTATTCGACCTCAATTATCACATATAATTAAATTGCATATAACATTACATGAACAACTAAGAAGTGATTACGGAATCACTTACCTCATGCATCCGTGTTCATATTTGTTTCCTCGCCACTTCTTGACCCGTTAGCCTTCAATGCTTGTTTCCGTCTCGACATGATTCCTATACTTCCATGTCATGGAAATCGCATTCTTATTAGCATACACAATTGTACATGTTAAGGATCATATCGATAGCATAATTCACATTTGACTTTCATTAGTCACTACTAACAAGCATAATACACCAACTTCATATCATTTCCAATTCGTGTAATCCATCATGTCATCGCATTGAACACACATACATCTAACACGCACCGTATAACTTACTTTAACCTTACAATTATGACAACACGTCTAACCATTCTTCTATACACAGTTGACTTTCAGAGGTCAACGGTTCATTTAATTTAACTTTCGACTTATCATTATATACCCGTAACATCACAATAGCTTATACGGACAACACTACATGCATTTCATCATACACTTGGCGTGTTTACTACCTCCTAAGCATAGTGTACAACTAATTCATGCATATTCTTCTAATCTTATACATAGTTCCTCCGAATACTCCTACGAATCCCATCCAAGGCACATTATTCAAGTTAGTTTACTACTAACTTCGTCTTTCTATAATTCCTTCATAATTCTCAAGATGTTTCATATAACTCTTATATCATAACATCGCTTAGACATTTCATCAAACACCTTGTGAGCGTACTACTATCTATGCTCAATGTACAAGTATCTTGCACATAAGCTTACTACCTCATATCAAAATCATTGATTCAACAATTACCACACAATTTCCATTCTAATTAGGTTCATTCAACAACATTATACAACATCTAACTTTACCCATCAAAATTCTATAGAACATAACACATATAGTCATCATCAATCTCATTCTACTACTACTACTACAAATGGGTTTTTCCCCAAATCATCAACATAATAGAAATTAAGCATGCTATAGCCTCTATATATTCATATTGTTTAGAATTCCTTCTCAATTTCAATAGATACTCACGGATTACATATAACCCACTTAACCAAACATCATCGAAACACTTAATTCGACTTACCTTGTGTTAGTGACACTTAAATGGTCAACATTTCAGGTTCATGCATCCGATCTTCCTCGAGATTTATTCCCAATTTGATGGTTTCTTGAGGGTTAGGGTTTGCACCCCTCCCTCCTTCTCCTCTGATCGATGTCACGCACACACACCTTGTGTGTGTGTGATGTTTTGTTTTTAATAATTCATGTTTTCATTTTGGCACCCTAAGTCCCTCAAGTTTAACATACCATTATATTTGCCACAAGTTTCAACTTTTAACTTATCTATTAGGCATTTAACTAGGTTTATTAACTTAGTTATTGTATCTCATTTTACAAACATGGTAACATGGTAACGAATTTAATAATTCGGTTTTTGGGGCGTTACAAGTCTACCCCCCTTAAAGAAGGTTTCGTCCCCGAAACCTTTCTCGTTCCTATTCTTACCCTTCTAATGTACTCATTCAATGGGCAAATTACAACATAATTCATTCGGGGTCTTTGCAAAAGTCTTAACCATGAATAATTATAATCGTACGCATTGTTCTTATCTTCTTAAATTGGTAATTTACTTTCATAATCACACGAGGGTCAGGGTCTGATCCAGAGCTCTTATTAGTGTCTTTCACTTTGTATTGCTTGTTTCTAGTACATACTATCACTAGCATTTCATTCATTGAAATTGTTCCAAATGTATACAATTATTACTCGTAAAGACCTAGGGTCACAACTTGTTTTTAGCTTCCTATTTAACCATATTACATTCATACATTTACTAATCAAAATAAATTGATTTATTTCATACTACTCATACATCATATGCTATCTTTTATTTTGTTCACTATGAGCTATCCTAAACATTCCATTACTATCATTGCCTCTGATTACCTTTAAGCTCATAGGAAGGGTCGATATATTATCATACGCCTACTACAATCATTCAAAGACTTATTATTACAACCAAAATCACCCTTCTTACACTTACTTATCTGTACTTAACACGAAGACTACGCATTATTTCCATGGTTGCTATTGTTATTTATGTCATGCATATCTTTTCTACAATGCCTTGTTGAAATGAACATGGCCAACGAGCCGAGCATCAAGGTTAGCATTTCTTACCGATACTTGTCGTTTCTTATATTCTATCAGAATTTTCCACATTTACGATCATTCAAATTCAGTACTACCAGTTCGCATAAAAGTATTATTCAATATGTAACTTTCTATTTAACATCCACAAGTTAAACCATTTACTAACCTCGCTAATTTGGCACGAACCAACGTGTAACAACCCGAGTTGACTCGTTCCTTCACGAATCCGTATCTTAACAGGGTTGATCTTGTCCATCTGGTAACATGAGCTTCCATTCATGAGCATTCTTTCACCGTCCTACGTAGATTTATTGCATCATGATTACTGCCAATCTCATTACAAAATTAGGGGTTTACACATTTCATTCGATCTCATTCAGACACGATGTTTATCACATCACCTCATTTATATATCAACACTTTCTCAATTCCTTCTTAAGACATTAATGTGTTAGACCTATTCATAACGGGTCAATACATGGCCATTTCTTAATATATCATTCTTATTAATTGACCCGTTCTTGATGGGTAAATACATAACCATTATTTTGTAATTATTTAACTCATTTGGTGTACTACACTACACTTTTCCTCTCTTCACTAACGCTCCCACGGTTTGAAATTAAATTATTTCTCAGCTTCTGCAGTTTGACTTTTCAAGGTCAAACTGCCACTTATCTCTTATTATATATATATACATACGTATCGAAGTACATGTTTGTACTCCTTTTCAATTCAGACATGCTTACGATCTCATCGCTTCACTGTTCCAGTGTTTTCTTGCAAACACTTGCCCTTCCCGTTTTTAAGGTTAGTCATAATACTTATTTCGCTTACAATACTAACATTTTAGTTTCATTTGCTCATATACTTTCATTTCCATTACACATTCGATTACCCAATTAAAGGGGTAATGGCATATACTCTCATAATGAGATTCTAGCATACCACTTACGACCCGGTCACATCGGGTTAATTGCTTTCAACATAAATCTTTCGTTCTATCCGTATAACGGATTGAACTTCATACATTCGTTTTTGCATTCACGACCACCCGTTCTAAACGGATGGTACCTTATCCTTACTCGATTTGTTCAACTTGAACCGGTCGACTTGCATAGCTTATCATAGCATTCGCTATCATAACCAAATCCGCAAGGGATTTGCATCATTCGTATCTTTCATTCCTTGAATCCGTCTCGCGGATTCAAGCATTGCATTCGCATATTTCATTCCTTGAATCCGTCTCGCGGATTCAAGCATTGCATTCGCATATTTCATTCCTTGAATTCGTCTTGCGGATTCAAGCATTGCATTCACATCTTTCATTCCTACAAAGTACTCTCAATCCCCCGAGAGTCCTACTACCCATTTCACCCACACGCCTAGCTGCTACCAAACTCTATCGGACATACCTGTAATAATTATCACGGTCTCACGAACGTCATACGTTTCTTGTGTACTGGCCAGGTACACATTCCACGTACTAGTTTCGTGTCTTCGCGTAATCGCCACCTTATGTCCGAAGAATTTAGTTTCGGCTCATGTAACATTTTCAAAACTTATTTACTATGTCGTTATCATAATTCGTTCAAAATTTTTCTTTCACTTGCTTAACCATACCATTTCATACGCCCATACGCTAGGTTTACGTACCTGAGGTCAATTCGTTTCATTACTTGCCTAGATGCCGGTCCTAGACCGCATTCACGGATCATCTCTTCCAATAATTGCGCTTACCCTTCACAAAACGTACTATTAGTTTCCTTCAAATACATAAACTAATACATACTTACATTCGCTTTTGCCTTTAGGCCTCGATCGAG
>NC_035434.2:131222086-131382086 GCF_002127325.2 Helianthus annuus | reverse complement strand
ATTGGTACTTGGTTAGTTAAGATAGTTGAAAAATGAAACTTAATTAATCATGTATTAGTAAACTTTTAATTTCGTTAACTAGTTTAACTTGGTTAAAATGTGGGCACCATGATACTAGAAATGGTTAGTGGTTTAATAAAATGTAATTATTGTTAATCAAGAAAGCTTGCCCTCACGGAAGGACTCTAACGGGTTAGATGGTGTTGTTATGAATTCTTGCCATGATTTGTTAGCTTAGTTAGTAGTTTCGGCCAAAATTGCTATCTTGGTGAATTTATGTGCAAGATTTGTAAAATGAACTTGGTTGTGATTTAATCTAGTTTATGCTTGTCTCGGTGGTTGCATTGTGTTTATCGGTGTCGCTTTCCTTTATTAAATGAGGTTAGAAAACTCCTAACGGATGACTAACTTATTTTTAGGAGATTTTTGTAGACATTAATCAATTGCACGTTAAAGAACAAATTTCGGTGGTTAAAGTGTGTTTGTTGTTTTAACTTCCGAATGATTGTCATGTTAGGATTCCCGAAAGGGATACTAATTGTCTTAAATTGGAAAATTGACTGAATGCTTCTAGTGCCAAAACCGACTTAGTTGACATGCTTTGGTTGTGTATTAAGCAAGGCTATTTATATATAATCTACTATGTTTTATAAGTATTTATTTATGCTTACTTTAGTTTAATTAAAACCAAAAACAACTTATGTTTTTACCGGTAATTTAGTGACAAAGGTCTAGTATTATTTCTCCGCCCATTTCCGTTGATCGATACTTGGTTCTTACCGATACTTTACTACATATATGACGGGGTACACTTGCCTCTTTCGTGTGTGTTTTGATGTAAAAGTAATAATCACTTTTATAAATTTAAAACCAAATCGTGTGTAATTTCATTGTAAAAATATGTGTAGTCACGCACACGTCAAAACCCGTGATTTATGATTAATATGTTAGGAGATATTGAAATTGTGAATCTCATGAGTTTATAGATCAATTAAACATGTTTGTTTGATAAAATCACGAACGGGTCAAAATTCGGTAAAAAGGGTAATAAGTCGAAGACTTAAAAGTCTGAAATTCTGTTAATCCGGATGTTGGATTTTAACTCCATAAGATGGAGAATTAAATTACGAGCGCATAGGAAAAAGAATCGGCTAAAACGGACGCCCGAGTCAAAAGTTACGATGGTTTAAAGTTAGAAATTAGTAAATTTTCGGAGCTGGGCAATATGCAGGTCCAGAAACTGGACCTGCTGGAAAATGCACTCCCCCGCGCCACGCAACGGGGGCACAAGGATCCGGCGCGACACGCGGGTCCACCCGCGGCACGTGAAGATGTTGACTGGTTCTGGCGCGTGGCGCGACAGAATTGAAACCGGAATTTTATTATTTTTGTTATGTTTTTGTCATTAGGGCTTGTCAAGGCTCGGTTATTATTGTCAAAACTAATTACTTATGTGGTTTTGACCTCAGGTGATGTTCGTTAGCTACGGATGCCAATCAAGCGTGAAATTAAGAACCGAACACTATTTTTGAAGACTTCCGCGCTAATCTATTCTAGCTAGACTATGTTGTTTTCTTTTGAAAACTTTATTAGTAGTGAATGTTTTAAACTAGATGGTTGGTTATGTTAAACCGCCTAAAAATTGTTTATCTTAACTTATTAAATTAAGTTTTGCTAAGTATGCATTCTGTTTCAAAAAGGCCCGTATTTTAACATTAAAATAATAGAATTTAAGATGAGTGTTACATCTTGAGAGCACCTTTCGCCATGTTTAGTGTCCGAACAATCGTAAGGTCGAGTTTGCTTCGAGTGTATTCCAAAAGAGGGCTCTCACCTGGTGGAATTGGGTAATGAGAGATCGAGGTGTTGAGGTTGCTTTGGGTCAAACATGGGAGGAACTTAGAGCTCTTATGATGAGAGAGTTCTGCCCTCGTCACGAGCAGATAACACTTGAAAATGAGTTCCATGACCTGAAATAAGACAGTGGTGAACACCGGGCTTACACTGATAGATATGAGGAGTTCAGCTTGCTCTGTCCTACAATGGTCACGCCTTTGGATAAGGCTATTGAGAAGTACATAGACGGTCTGCCATATCCTGTTCAGGATATTGTCACTGGCAGCAACCCTACTACCGTTCGACAGGCCATTGAGCTCGCTGCTACCCTTACTGAGTCGGAAGTCAAAAAGGGTAAACTCCACAGAAAAGGTGATAAGAAGCAGAAACAGACTGATAACACCCAGGAGAAAAAGGGCAAGAAGGCTGTTGAGTCTTCAAAGAAGTCTAGGAAGCGTAAGGCTTCCAAGAACTACGCTGTTACTACTCAGGCAAATCAGGCTGCTCCTAATCAGCCTGCACAACCTACTGCCAAGAGGCAGTATGCTGGGAATGCACCTCTGTGCAATAAGTGTAATAGTCACCACCAACCACAGGTGCAATGTCGCATCTGCACAAATTGTTGCAAGTCTGGTCATCTTGCAAATACCTGCCGCTTTGCTCTAAACCAAAATCAGGCAGCTCAAAACCAAGCAGTACAAAACCCTGCCCAAAATCCTGCACAACCTCACTATCCGTTCTTTGTTAACAACCATCCTACTTCTGTTCTTTTTTATTTGGGTGCCGATAAGAGTTTTGTGTCCTTAGCATTTGAGCCTTTGCTTTCGATGACTAGAATAAAACTAGGAAAGCCCTTGACAGTAGAAGTAGCTAGTGGTGAACCTGTTGTACTCGACTCTGTTCTTCGAAATTGTCAGTTGAACCTTAACAACCATCTTTTCCCTATTGACCTCACACCGATGCAACTCGGGAGCTTCGATGTAATAGTAGGAATGGATTGGTTATCCAAATACCATGCTGAGGTGGTTTGTTTTGAGAAGATTGTCCGTATACCGCTTTCGACTGGTGAGATCTTAGAAGTTCGTGGTGGGAAACCCGATAGTGGTTTTAAGCTCATGTCTTGTACCCAAGCCCGTAAATACCTACGAAAGAAATATGTTGCTTTCTTGGCACATGTCGTAGAGGAGAAAGGAAAGGGTAAGACTATCTAAGATATCCATGTTGTTCGGGATTATCCTGAGGTATTTCCTAAAGAATTACTTGGTTTACCCCCTGTACGCCAAGTTGAGTTTCGCATCGATCTCGTACCTGGTGCAAATCCTATTGCTAAGTCACTTTATCGTCTTGCACCGTCTGAGATGCAAGAGTTGTCTAAGCAGCTTCAGGAACTTTCCCACAAAGGATTCATTCATCCGAGCTTTTCACCTTGGGGTGCTCCTGTCCTATTCGTGAAAAAGAAAGATGGATCTTTCAGGATGTGTATCGATTATCGTGAGCTTAACAAGCTTACCATCAAGAACCGATATCCCCTACCTCGCATTGATTATCTCTTTGATCAGCTACAGGGTGCTACTTGCTTTTCAAAGATTGATCTACGTTCTGGGTATCATCAACTTTGAGTGATCGAATAAGCTATTCCCAAGACAGCTTTTCGTACAAGATATGGTCATTATGAGTTTACTGTTATGCCTTTCGGTTTAACAAATGCTCCTGCTGTTTTCATGGACTTGATGAATAGGGTTTGTAAGCCTTATTTGGACAAGTTCATCATTATATTCATTGATGACATTCTGATCTATTCTAAGACACCAACTGATCATGAACAACATCTCCGTCTTACAATGGAGCTCCTAAAGAAAGAACAGCTTTTCGCCAAATTCTCCAAGTGCGAATTCTGGCTTAAGGAAGTTCAATTTTTGGGGCACATCGTCAACGAACAAGGTACACATGTAGATCCCGCCAAAATCAGTGCGATTAAGGATTGGGATACTCCTACTACTCCTACCGAGGTTCGTTCATTTCTTGGTCTAGCGAGTTATTACCGCCATTTCATTGAAAATTTCTCCAAGATTTCGGTCCCTCTCACTGCTCTAACTCAGAAGAGCAAACCTTTTGAGTGGGGATCCAAATAGGAAGAAGCTTTTCAGACCTTGAAACAGAAACTCTTTGATGCACCTATCTTAACCTTACCTGAGGGCAATGACGATTTTGTCGTATATTGTGATGCGTCTAATTTAGGCCTTGGTTGCGTTTTTATGCAAAGAAACAAAGTCATAGCTTATGCATCAAGACAGCTGAAGGTACACGAGAAAAACTACACGACTCATGATCTTGAGTTGGGCGCTGTAGTTTTTGCTCTCAAAATCTGGAGACACTACCTTTATGGTACAAAGTGTGTAGTGTTTACTGACCACAAAAGCCTCCAGCATATTTTCAACCAGAAAGAACTAAACATGAGGCAACGACGTTGGGTTGAACTTCTAAACGACTACGACTGCGAAATTCGCTACCATCCTGGTAAGGCGAATGTCGTGGCTGACGCATTAAGTCGTAAGGAACGTGTCAAGCTTCACTGTGTTCAGGTTCGATCTGACATTCAAACCCGCATTTCTTAGGCTCAACATACTTGTGTTGCACAAGAGTTGATGGGTAAAGAATTACCGTGTCACATTAAGCCTGAGCTTGAACTGAAAGACTTAGGGGTATTCTTTTTCATGGGCCGTTTGTGGGTCCCAAGTATAAACAATCTTCGCACCTTGCTTATGGATGAAGCTCATAAGTCTCGTTATTCTATTCATCCTGGTGCAGACAAGATGTATAAGGATCTTCGAACCTAGTATTGGTGGCCGGGTATGAAGAAAGACATTGCCTTATATGTTTCCAAATGCCTTACTTGTCTTAAGGTTAAGGCAGAACATCAACATCCCTCTGGATTATTGGAGCAACCAGAGATACCGGTTTGGAAATGGGAAAACACTGCCATGGATCTCATTACCAAGCTGCCGCGCACTAAAAGAGGTCATGACGCCATTTGGGTTGTTGTTGATCGTCTTACAAAGTCAGCACATTTCTTGCCAATCCGTGAGGATCTATCTGCTGACAAGCTTGCTAAGATATACGTAGATGAGATTGTATCTCGACATGGTGTTCCTTTGAACATTATATCTGACAGAGATGCTCGATTCTCGTCTCAATTTTGGAGAACCATGCAATCTACCATGGGAACCCAACTTAATTTGAGCACAGCTTATCATCCGCAAACGGATGGTCAATCTGAGAGAACAATCCAAACACTGGAGGATATTCTTAGAGCTTGTGTGATTGATTTTGGTGGTAGTTGGGATTCCCATCTACCATTGATCGAATTCTCCTACAACAATAGTTATCACTCTAGCATCAACATGGCTCCATTCGAAGCTTTATACGGTCGAAAATGTCGTTCACCGATCAGCTGGAATGAGATAAATGAAGCTCAGCTTACTGGACCTGAACTCATTCTAGAGACTACAGATAAGGTCTAGAAGATTCGCGATAACCTACAGACACCTAGAAGCCGTCAAAAGAGTTATGCGGATCGACGACGCAAGGCCTTAGAATTTCAAGTCGGTGATCACGTCCTACTCAAGGTATCCCCTTGGAAAGGTGTGATTAGATTTGGAAAGAAAGGAAAACTTGCACCACGCTATGTTAGACCATTCAAGATCGTTGAGAGAATCGGAAAAGTAGCCTACAGACTTGAGCTACCTCCTGAACTTGGAAATGTTCATCCAACTTTCCACGTGTCCAATCTCAAAAAGTGTTTAGCTGATGAGAACCTCCACATACCACTTGATGAAATTCGTGTTGATAACACCACTTCGTTGAGAAACCTGTGGAAATCATGGACCGTGAATCAAGAAGCTCAAACACAAGAGCATACCTATTGTCAAAGTTCCCTGGGAATCTAAACGTGGCCTAGAGTTTACTTGGGAACGTGAAGATCAGATGAAAGAGAAATATCCACATCTATTCTCACAAGTTTCCTCTAAATAAATTTCGGGACGAAATTTCCTAAAGTAGGGGAGACTGTGACATCTGTGCTTGTGTAATCATTGTATAAAATCTGAACAATTCAATATCAATAAAACAATGTGTTTTGATCCCAATGTTTGTTTTTATGTTTGATATTATGCACGTTTTGATTTTTGATCGATTTTAAACTTTATAATGCTTTCTAGGAAGTTATACGCAAACTGATGCGTAAACGTAATCAGTTTAATGTGACAAACACTCTGGAACAACAATATAAGCTTAACATACCTTAAATAACCTTTACATAACTTAAAAATAAGTTTTAAAGGGTTTGGTATGGCAAAAACAAGTTTATTCGCTCACAGGGACTATTTGCGTCAAACTGCAAAAGTCTGCCGTTTCGTAAGGCAACGAGTAGTCCAGAACTTGATCTAATCTAAACATACCATATATAACCTAAACATAGCTTAGAAATAAGCTTTGAGTGGTTCGTTGTGCGAAAATATGCTTATTTGATCTTACAGGGACTAAAAGTGTCAAAAACGGCGTAACTTTGCATTTACGCGCATAACTTACGTTCTGACCACATCTGGACATCCAAAATTTTTGTAGTCACTAAAATATTTTTATTTTAGTGATCGGCATGAAAAAATACCATTCGTTGCTTAATTTGGATCGTTTTCACGTCCGTTCGAGTTTCGTCGTAATTAGACGAATAATGTGACCGTACGACCAAACGAACCGACATCCGAGAGTTTTCCGAGCATATATTGAGTCCTCTATAATTTGACCACCATGTATAGCTTTGAAAATGGCTTAACGGGTGTTAAAAGTGCCGAAAATGAGCTTATACATGTGCAAGCACTAAAGCTGTCAAAGTTGAAACATTTGCTGAACTGATGGGAGGTCGCGGGCCACGTAGACCTGTCCCCCATCTTACGTGGGGTGCGACAGAAGGCCCAGCGACAGAAAATGTGTTTCAGCAATCTGTTGATAGTTTAGGGGCTGTTTCTGCCATTTTCTTTGTGTGTTAACCAAGTTAACACCTCCCCAAGTAAATTAGTTGTTCCATAACACCTGTAGGGCTGAGATTTCTTGCTTGGAAGTTACATAAACACTTGTGATGATCTTGTTCATCATGCACAAGTATAAATAGCCTAGCTCTTCCATTGTTTTACTCACCCTTGATCTGATTTTCTTTAAGTTGAGGTTATTAACTTCATACCTGAGAATTTTAAGATCAAGTTCTCCCTAGCTTGGACCCTTTGTAAGCTTCTTTCGTTCTTTTATCGCTTTTCTTGCGTGAAAGTCAAATAGTGTTTGACTTTCAGCTTTGACCAGTCAATGGTCAATGCAAAGTTCGTTTGAACTTTGCAACGTGATTGTAATCACGATGGTTATAATCCTTAGCGATTATACCTACTGATTACCACGTTAACTAGGTGTAGTGATGAGTCAAAGTTTCGGTCAAAATGCGTTTTAGCATGCATTTTGCAACGGAACTACTTTTAGGTATCAAAACACTTTGTTTTTATACCAAATCAGTTTTCTAAGTTAGTTAAACAAGTTTTGACATGTTTAACTCGTCACTATTAGTTTAGTGCTTGTTTAGGGTCGTAAGTTAAGCGGTCTAGACAACCGCTTAGACTTTTGAACCCGACCTATTTGGTGGATCATTAGGATCCGACCAAGCTTATTTAGTGATCATAGTTGCATATGGAACAACCTCTGAGGTTATACCTTATGATCACATAGGATTGGTTAGTCGTTAAGTAGTTTACATGCCCATAGAAAATGACCAAAATGCCCTTTTGAAGCATAGATCCGTATTTTGCATATGTGAACATGTTTTTGACATATGATCTGATTTAGTAACATGTTTAGGCATAATTGGGCATGTAAGACTTGACATAGCACATAGTTAACCATCCGACCTTAGTTTTACGCAAACGACGCATTATAGTAGCTTATACTACCATAATGGGTCGAAACGGGTCAAAAGCACTTAGGTGGACTTTCAACTCAGAATGTTAGCTCTATTAAATCATACCATATGAGTTCAAATACTCATTTGATTTATAGAACATCATTCTATCCTATCTCCCGATTTAGGATCCGATTATTAACATAGTTACCCATATTAGGTACCTTGTTGGTTCCGTGATCCTTGGAGCTTAAATTGGTCTTATTCTCAAGACTAATAAGCAATCCAAAGTGAGTACATAGTTCCCCTCTATTACCGCTTTCAATTACTTTGGGGGTGATACACATGTACATACTTGTTACTTTTGTGTTTTTCATTGCTTTTATGACATAAACATGTTAGTTTCACCTAGTGTATATGTAGTACATGATTTCAACTATGTTTTGCTATGTATGTTAAGCATGCTACCACATTGATTTCTTAGACATTTGTTGCATATGTTTACTTAGCATATGGACACATTGTTTTACATGACATTTCTACTATGTATGTTCACTTAGCATACTTAGTACATGGTTTTCATTGCATGCTTACATTGGTATGACATTTGGTATGTTTAATGGGACAATAATACATTCAGTAACACTGATCACGCCGCTCGGTAGTATGTAATGGTTCCATAGGACTTGACAAATCCCGTTTCCGACTTCCTAGGTTTGTTTGGAAGTTGGGAATGACAGAATCCGATATACATAATTTAAATAAACCTTTAATTTGTTTAAGGGTTTGTCGCCACAGTCGAAAGGCTTGAATGTATGCGTTTAAACACTACTGCGTAAATGTTCGTATCCATAAAGCATTGTTTTCTGCAAAGCATAACATTTGATTTAAACTTAGGTTTATTCAAAAACCTTGTTTTGTACATTTTCTATGGGATTGAGTAATTACTAGTTATTCACCATACATGACATTTGTTTTCACATTAACATTATCATATAGTTTGAGTAAATACCTTCTACTTGCTATACAATACATTTTAGTATACATGACACAGTTTACACCTGACATTGTACATGGTTTACACATAAACATTTGACATTGGTTTTAAACAAGACATTTCGGTTGATTATTGATAAGTGACTTATGTAACGGGGCCATGTGTAATATGATAAAAGCATGGTGGATACGCCGCTGGTACTTCCTATATATAAGTGCTTTTATTGTATTACACATTGTTACGTTATCTAAACCACTTTGACAAGACATGAAACATTTTATACACGTACACGACATTGTTTTACAGATTACACATTTTATACAAACTCATTTATACTTGGTTATTCATTTAACCATGTATATCCTTTTGTATCATTGATTTTCACATCGATTTTCATATGATTTTATAAAGGAAAACATTTTACAAGGTTCATGACTACATTTTTGTTAAACACCACTTTTAACTACAAGTCATGAATTCTGCATGAACAAAACCTATGTATCTCATAGGCATTTTTATGCTGACGTACCTATTTTTACATGTGTTTCAGGTGCTAATGCGTAATGATGTTTGTGCTTCACTTAGGCGGACTTGGGCATTAGTGACTTAAAAGACAGTTATTTATGTTATGTTTAGTTTGAATTCCAAGACAATGTAAACATTAATCTTAATAATACATAACTTTAATTACCATGGTTGTTGAAACAATAATTTTGTCGCTCCACTCTCCGACGTTTCTGCCGCAGTTTGTTGTTTTACGCGGTCGGGGTCTGACAGTATACAGGGACAAAAGATCATATAACATGTTATACGACCTCATATCCACCATACGACCTCAACATTCTCTAAAAATTCTATCGGTTTTCTCTCGGATCGTTCTTGGATAGCGTTTTTTGGCGTTTGTGACGTTTTCTTCTCGTTCTTCTATTACGGTACGTTTTCGTATAGTATACTTTCAGATTCCGTAACATGTTATATTATGGTCTTTTATAGTAAATCGAATAGCGTACATAGGGGTAACGATTAAGATTGTATGATTGAATTTGAAAAAAAATGAAACTAAAATATACAACTGAATAATCATGAGTATACGATCGTATACATTGTAAATGATCGTATAACGTTTGAATGTTCAAACTATATACGATCGTATACATTATTACTGTAGGATCGTTATTGGACCCGAAACGAGTCAATCAGAGGTGTTTTACTCAAAATGAAAGGCGGAAACAGACATGATGAGTTGATTTCAGCTAGATTTACACTAATAACTGTCTTTGTATTAGTTCTGAAACGATTACAGATCTGAAGACACTTCGACAGAGCTTCGCCGTCGGAAAACACCAAAGTAATTTCGTACCAAATGAAATGAAATTACAACTATATATAGGCGGACTAATTCCACACGAACCACACTCACACGAAATTTCATACATGCGAGATTACAAGTCAAACGGAATTATAGACTAATTCCGTACGGAATTACTAAATGATACTTCATACAGAATTAACATCTTCAAGCGGAATTAAGTGTTTGTCTCATTTCTCGATCTTCGTGCCATGTGAAATGCAAGACTCGATACAAGACGAAGTCGACAGACGTATGCACCAACAGACTCCCCCTCAGATGTTGACGAGTCTACTGTGTGAAGACTTCACAACTTCAGTCTTTATCAGTCTGATCACTCTCTGAAGTATCTATCTGCGTAAAACATTCAACTTTCAACACCAACTTACTCCCTCTCTTGTCATGCCTTTTCAGGATCAGGAACTGAACATGGCTCTATCTTCTCTCCAATTCTCTTGATCAGATCTCTTGATTCCTTAGGTTCATCAGCATCATCAGCTCCAGAATCGTAACCTGGCTCATATTCTGCTCAGGTATCTTCAGACTCTCCCTTTCGTTATGCTAGAAGCTTTCACAAGATCAGGATCGAAACCTGGCTCAAACTCTTCTCAGGTATCGGAACCTGTCACTCCTGCACATTCTCTTCCATACAATAAATTTCACAAATTTAACAATTTAATATTCAGACTCCCCTTTAACTTCAACCAGAATTTCTAATGAACCATTTGAAAACAATCATTCAAAATATTATCGTTTTAGCACACCAACTCCTCCTCACAAAATAATCATCATGTTTAGCACTTGGAATTTTGAAATCAGCTCTTCAACATCAGTTGTCAAAAATCTTTTTGGATTTCTCAAAAGATTATGCTAAAACACACTGAAAATCTTTTTGGATTTTTTATTTTAATGAAATGCAGTAAAGAAATATTTACAAATAATATTTTTGTGAGTTTGTGTAAGAGGATCATATCAGTTTATGAGACAAATCACCAACACCGTTAAGCTTCATTTCATTTTAAGTTCTAAACAATTCACCTAGATTGTCAGTATATTGATCCACTTAAATTTTCATACAAAGTTCAACTATTGCGAGATACGAGATTAATGTATTAAGCACTTAAACTTATACGCGTATCCCACCACTTGAATATACTCCTGTATCCAGATCCCAATATTCAGTCTTACAGGTGAGTATACAGAGATGATATCTGTAAAGGGTTAAATGCGAAACCGTGAGAGCTCAGGTCAGAACTTCCGTTCAGCAGAGAGATGACGACTCGACTTTTGGTGTGTTCCCTTTAGAGAATCTTTTCTTCAACAACACATGATTAGCATTTTTCAATGTTTCATCACTTTTGTACTGAGGGTGATGCTATATTTCAAGTAATTTGCAAAGTATTATACGGGGACTAGGCCATTGCTTCCGCAAAATCAGAAGTCCCGGGATAATACCCCAGATATCACTGAGTATAAAGACCTAGTATATCAGAAAGAGGGACCTTTCATACAAGATTTCAGGGGTTACCCATATATCCAAACAATGTTCCCCACGATATAAGCAAGTTTGAATATTTAGGTTTATATCTCAAAAACAGTCTACTAAATGTATAAAAACCTACTGGCATATCCGCAGTGAGATTGTTTATCACATTTTTGACTTTTCATTTCTTTAGCGTGTTGTGACAGTCCACTGATGTACTATCATTTCCTCTTTTCTCAACAAAACTCATTTTTGAATTTTATCATGTTTTTGGCTTTTTCAAATTTTCTAATGTTTTTGGATTTTCTGAAATTTTTACTCCCCCTAAAATGCAAACTCATTTAAAGGAAACTTGAAAACAAACTGTACAAAAACTGACAACTTGATGTGAATCGCTTCAATTCGCCATCCACTTGGCATAAATAATCAGAACTCCCCCTTACAACAAACTATTTTCCCATTATGATTTCAAAACACTTAAGTTTGTTTTATTCAAAATGGTTTTTCCGGAAAGTTAGTTTTGTTAAAACCACTTGTAGGTTCGGGGTTCATCATCTTGTTCTTACGACCACTTATATGAGAATTACATCAAGTTCAACTTAATGACCTTGACGAATCATTTGAAAGCACAAACCTCTGTACCAATTGTAGGAATAAAACATCTACACAAATTCATTTCTTCAATAAAGATGCCGATTCCTGCTTCACACTTACTAACCTGGAAGCTCCGGCAAGTCACAACCTGTAAAATTTATCAATTTAAGATTCATTCTCAATTATCAATTTTAAGAATGATGCCGATTCATGCTCCACGATTAAAAACTTGGGAGCTCCGGCAAGTCAGATTTTTCAAGTAAAAAGAATGTCCACCCAAGTCTGACCAGCCTTGGGTGATCTTAACTCTGATTCAGTTGGGTTATAAGTTTCCTTCTTTGTCGCATAAAAATCTTTAACCCCTTTGGCCTTTCCCTTGACCATTTTCTCAAAAATCTTTTTCACATTTCCATTAAATACTTTCTCGACATCAAATTCTTTCTTCTCAGAATAGAATTGATTCGAGATCTCAACCTTACCAATTTCTTGTCTAAAATTTTCATCCTTCAATGGTGGAAAATTTACATCATCCACTGAAGGCATTGATTTTTCTTCTTTAACCTCAACTTGTGGCTCTTCTGGCTTTGTGGAACCAGAATCATTGTCCGATTTTTCATCAAACTTCTTAACAACCCACATTTGATTGTCTTTAGCTTTCTTTTTGTAAAAAATTTTCTTTGAACACTCACCAACTTCATAAGTAGAATTTTAAAAAATTTTAAATTTCTCAATTGGTGGTTCATTTTTCTCAATAACTTTTTCTTCAAATTTTTCAGGAACTCCCTGTTTTTTTCTTTGTATCCAACGGACAATTCCATGCAACGTGACCAGCTTCATTGCATTTAAAACAGGTTCTAGTATCCTTTCTATGAAAAACTCCAGTCCCTTTCCTCTCAGCAAGAAACTCCTGGTTTGATTGTCTCAAGAAAGGTTTCTTTTGTTCTTCCTCGGCACTTCCTCCTGAAACAAATTTTGTGTTTGTTTTAGAAATTTTATCATTTTTATAATTTTCAGGTGGAATAAAACCAAGACCTTTCTTTTTAAAATTACTATTATGATTTGGTTTCTTTTGAAAACCAGAACCAGAATTGTAACCTTTTTTCTTGTTTAACCGTTGTTGAACTCTTGAAGTGTATTTTTTAGGTTTTTCGGTATGATTTAAATCTTTTATTTCAGAAATATTAATTTCAGTCATTTTGAAAACCTTTTTGATCATTTCAAATTTAACACTTCTTATTGGAAATTCTTTATCAGAATATAATTTGTTAGAATCATTCAAAGTATATGCAACTTCAAATGTTTCATCATCCAAATTCAAATTTGATAACAAAAACTCTTTACTGTAAACCCGTTTAACCGATGTCTTTGGATTGTTGACTGACGAACTCGAATTTCCAGACTCAGACTCCTTATCTTTATCCAACACCTGATCGACCACCTTTTTATTAACTCGGACTCATGATCAGTGTCAGACGATGTAAAAGTGATGTCAATGTTTTCTGGTAACTCATCGGTTATATCAGACTTCAGTTTTATATTAACTGCCTTTTGGACTTGCTCCTCATTTGGTTTTCTGGGAGAATACCCTTCCCAGATCGGAGGCGGACACTTGTTGTAACTAACACTCTGTTTCTTACCAGTATCCTTCTTCTTCGGTTTCTCATCTATAAATGCTTCAAGACCTGCAACAGTTGGATAAATTCGGTCAATAAGATAATCAGAACTAGAATAACTCTGTAATAATCGTCTGATTCTCTCATTTTCTATCTTTTCAGATTCTAACTCTTGCTTCCACTTTGCACTTTCTTCAATATAGAAATTGATAGCTTTCTGCTTCGACATCATCACAGCATTCAGCATTGTCAGTGCATCTTCTCTTTCAGAATTAGTCTTTTGCAGACCAGTTACCGTTCTGTTCAATACATCGTATGATTCCTTCACGTAATTGAGATCAAACAGTAACTTTTCTATCATCTTGTATTTCTCACTCTGTTTCTTATCTTTTTCTGCACACTGCTTGCAAGATTCCAAGCATTTTTCACACAGCTTGATAACCTCAACAATTTTTTCGACTATTTTTTCGACTTCAACAACTTTCTCAACCTCAATCTCCTTCTCAGCTTCACCATTCTTCTCAGCAATTTTAACTTCATTCTTTTGAACAATCTCTTCCTTTTGAGCAACATTCTCACATTTCATCTTCTTTCGTTCTTTTGCTGCTCGTCTCTCTTTTAACTTCTCTACACGATCTGCAAAATAAAATTGAAAACTTTCAGGAGATAAATGAGTCTTTGCAACATCAATATGCATTTCTTCCTCATAATCACTGAAATCATCAGATTCTATTGGTGATTGACCAAACTCTATTGTCTTTTCTGTACTATCATCTGAAGAACTAGAATCAGATGGTGTTTGATCAAAAACTGTTGTTCTTTCTGAACTTTCATCTGATGAAACAGACTCTCCTTCTTGACTTTTATCATCACTAGCAGACACTTTCATCCATTCTGTAAATAAATCAGGTTCTTGAATGACTTTTGCAATGAGAGCAACAACTTTTGAATCAGGTGGAATATATTTGTCCCAGCTGAAACCTTCTGTCACTTTTTCATCGTCTTGATCAATGATGCCATAATAAGCTTTCTTATTTGCGTCTTCGATCATTCTAACATGTGCAGTTTGTGGCTCTTTTTGTTGTTGTTGTTGTGGTTGATGAGCAACTTGTTGATATATGGCTTTCCGATAGTAATCATCTTTTCCAAACGGATTCTTTGCTCCATTTGCCTCTTGATTCTTGCATTCTCTTTTGAAATGACCTTTTTCCCTGCAACGAAAACAAGTTACTTTAGATTTATCAAAACCCAAAGTAGATACATGAGCATCTAGAAAATCATTTCTTCCAGTAATCATTTTGAACTTTTCAGCTCTTCTCAGAACACTTGCTAAACACCATTCGATATCCATGAGCTCCATCTCTTCAGCATCGATCTGATCATAATCTTCTTTTGTCAGCATAGGATTTCCGATTCGTCCAGCAACCAATCCTTCATAAGATTGTAACACGGTAGCAAGTAACTCCATGTGATCTTTAGCAACTTCTTCGGAAAAGCTTTGACCATTCGGAAGATTTAATGCAACGTTGCACTGTATCACACAACCATTTCCAGTTTTTGAGCTTTGATGTTGAAAGCTTGTAGTTGAACTCTTTGGATTCACACTTGGATATGAAGAGATTCCACTACCGCTGTTTGGACTTTGATTAACTGAATCAGATGAATTTCCAGCACTAAAAGCGGTTTGGATTTTAGGACTCATTTCAACCTCTTGAACACTGCCTTTGTAATACATTTTCACATCTTGTTGATTACTCGGATTGTTCATCCTTGCAATCTTTTGTTGTTCAAGATCCTGACTTTCAATCTTTTCAATGAACTGTGAAATAGTCAATCCATCATATTCCCCAGTGTTCTTCAATATCATCAAAAATGTACCCCACTCTTTTTGAGGTAAAGCATCAGCTAACTTGTCGACCTACTCATCTTGAGTTTTCTCTATTCCCAACAAAGACATAGATCGCACTAAGTGGCAATATCTTTCAATCAACTTCTTTGAAGTTTCTCCTGCCAAACCTGAAAAAAAATCAAATTCTTTCTTTAGCAATGCTTTCTTGCTCTTAGTCATTTTCTCACTCCCCTCGAATTTAACCTTCAATGCATCCCAGATTGAACGCGCAGTGTTATCATGTTGAAGCAAGATAAAAATGTCTTCCTTTATAGCTTTTTGTAGAAGACTGATCATCATCTTTTCTGCTTTATACATGTCTCTCTCTTTGTCATTCAGTTCAGAAATTGCTTTTGTAACACCCAAATTTGTACGCGGTCTAAGATACTTCTTCTCAATGCATTCCCAAGACCTCAAATGATTGGCTTGTACCTAGTTTCGAATCGATCTTTCCATCCATAATATTCCTCGATTGCCATAAGCTTTGGGGGATTTTGCAATGTTTCGGTTTCATTCTCCATGTTCATGCTTTGAGCAATAGCTGCCGGAGTAGTCGGGGATGTGGCAAACGCGTTGTATAAATCTTCGTCAGACATTTTCAAACGAAATTAAATTCTTTAAACAAAAACACTTCAAACGAAAATACCTTCCAAGCGAAATTACCTGCACAACAGAACTTCAAACGGAATTAAAAATTTTCAAACGAAATTAAGTAATTCCGTGCGGAATTACTCAGTTTCACACGAAATTAGGTTTGACACGAGATTCTTAAACGAAATTAGTATCTCGTGCGGAATTAAATGCAAATTCAAACGAAATTAGTCCAAGAACTGTAATTTCGTACGGAATTAATATGCTGATGTCATCATTTCAAACAAATTTTCATGCGAAATTACAGATTTTGATTGAATTATGGTCCAATTCTCTCAAGGCTTTGTTAAAACAATGTTTTGCATGTTATATGTGAAATTCAGATCATTTTAATCATTAAAACTTGTTCAATTGATAAAAGAAGGTGTAGAAGTAAGAGAATGAGATGAAATCAAGCTGAATTGGCTAAAACTCCTCCTCCTGTGCTCTGATACCAGTTGTAGGATCGTTATCGGACCCGAAACGAGTCAATCAGAGGTGTTTTACTCAAAATGAAAGGCAGAAACAGACATGATGAGTTGATTTCAGCTAGATTTACACTAATAACTGACTTTGTATTGATTCTGAAATGATTACAGATCTGAAGACACTTCGACAGAGCTTCGCCGTCGGAAAACAACAAAGTAATTTCATACCAAATGAAACGAAATTACAACTATATATAGGCGGACTAATTCTGCACGAACCACACTCACGCGAAATTTCATACATGCGAGATTACAAGTCAAACGGAATTACAGACTAATTCCTTACGGAATTACTAAATGATACTTCATACGGAATTAACATCTTCATGCAGAATTAACTGTTTGTCTCATTTCTCCATCTTCGTGCCATGTGAAATGCAAGACTCGATACAAGACGGAGTCGACAGATGTATGCACCAACATATATGATCATATAACGTTTGAATGTTCAAACTATATATGATCGTATACATTATATACGGTCGTATACATCTTGAATTTTCAAGCTAGATACGATCGTATACATTGTATACAATCGTATACTTCTTTTATACTCAAGCTCTATACGATCGTACACAATGTATACGACCGTATATCCTTATACTTTATTCCTTGGTTGTTATATTTCTAGCGTATACGGGATGTATAATACGTGCGTATAGGAAACGTATATCTGAGGTGTACGTAGCGTATACGTGCGTATAATACTTGCGCGTATGATACGTATACTTCATGTTTACGGATCGTGTGCGAGATGTATAATACGTGCGTATACGAAACCTATACTTGATGTGTACAGATCGTATATGAGATGTATAATACATTCGTATATAAGAACAGTAATCGTATAATACGTGAATCGTATAATGATTTCTGAGTTGTGACTGTTATTTTTACAGACGACATGGCTGATTCATCAGGTGCTGCGGCCCGTAGACGTCGGGGTCAGGGTCAGGGTCGGGGATGCGGACGGGGACGTGGACAGGAGGAGGAGGTTTTGCCCGATTTTACTGAAGTGGGGTAGTTTGTTCACGACATCCCCCGAGGTACGGTTGCCTACAGGTTTTTGGACAGATTACGGGAGATAGAGATGGATGCGCCCCGGACCATTGATATTGAGTTTTTGACCGAGATTGGATCGATCGGTCGGGTCCGGGAGTTCATGCCAGCTAACTCCCTGTGGGACCGTTTATTTGATGCCGCCGCAGAGCGGGCCCACAGGGAGATTACTTTAGAGTTTTTATGTACTTTTTCATTTACAGACACCCGGGGTGGGGGTTTATAACATTTTTTGACGACACACGCGATATCTTTTACCCTTGCGGGAAGAGTCACTGGATGACACTTCCCGAGTTCGTTGTTGCCTTGGGTCTGTATTAACAATAGTACCCAGAGTCCCAGGCATTTTTGGATGCACCCATCAGCACGTCCATTGACGTGTTGTGGACTTGGTGGCACACTGTTGGGTCCGGGGAGTTCACGATCCCCGAAGGCTCGGGCGAGTCGCCTTTACGACCGGTCACATCGATATTCTACATCAGTGTATCACTGTGACGATCGTCGGTCGTCATGATAGCAGGGAGTGGGTCACCCAAAGTGACCTGTTCTACTTGCACGAGGTGGGGGGTGGGGGGGGCAATTTGGCGTACAAGTTGGCTGCATACTTCAACGAGTACACTTTTAAGCGTACCTATTGTAACAACCCGCACTTTCGCGCTCGTGACTCTCGTTACACCTAGCACCAAGATTCGGATCATAATGTAAACTATATCGCTTACTACACTACATTGCATACTTTCGCACTACATCGCTTATTACACACGCTATATCGCACCTCACAACGCTTACGCTTACACTACTACATCACGTGAGTATTTAAGCTACTCGCTCGCTCTCGCATAAACGCAACGCAAACTCAATGCAAAATCAAAATGCGGTTACCTATCTATATATTATGTTATACTATTAGTTATACATATACATTATTACCTATGTGTTAAAACTCGCACAACTCACTTTATAGCTTTAATACGCAACGTAACGCGATACTTAATACCTTGCTAAAATACTTAAAGTACTCGACCTAAATAACGCAACAAAACGCATCAAACGAGCATCCTACGCATGAAACGAAGAATTTATACTCAAGACTGGCCCTTTCAAACGAAGCCAACAGCTTCATACGAAGGCAGCTAGCTTCGAACCAAGGTGCCAGCCTCCTCTATAAATACCTAGCCACCCTCCTCATTCATTCTAACTTGCTGCCTTTCATACCGAAACGCTGCCAAATTGCTGTCCGATTATTTTCAAGTAAGATTTATGATTTTTATATGTTTACACAACGTTTTCCACTACGATTTTCCACAAGATTCACCCCGATTTCATCAAAACTTCTTTGTTTTCAACTAAACTTTATCTTTTTCATCTTAACGTCATCTTTTTCATGAAAACCTTCATCTATTTCAGCAAATCTTCCTATTTTATCACGGATCTGCACTTAACCGAGTGTATTAGTGTGACAACTCACACCTTCAAGAGTCCTG
Organism: Helianthus annuus; assembly: GCF_002127325.2. NCBI lineage: Eukaryota > Viridiplantae > Streptophyta > Magnoliopsida > Asterales > Asteraceae > Helianthus > Helianthus annuus. The sequence continues at coordinate 131,362,731 of NC_035434.2, read as the reverse complement.
TACTAGTTCCTTTCGTGCTTTGCGTTGCGTTGTATTTAGTGTACGTGTTGGAATGAATGAATTTGATTGAGTGTTACAAATGTGTGACTTGTTATATGTTAAATGTTATGTTGTTTTATAAGAACTTGGTCGACAACACCTTCGGGTCGCACACCTTACTCTCGACCGCACCCTCCTCTTATGTTGTGGACTAGTGCTTGACCCGAACTGTGTTCCAAATCCACCGCTTGAACGAAGCCCAAAACCAGGCCCGAGTGGCCTCTTGTGCGCATACACACACATGCTTAGGGTGTAATCCCCATAATCTTCCCATAACACAAAATAACCTCAAACCCTAATCCTCTCTTCTCCCTCACTCAAACTGACGACAGCCCCCTTCCTTTGAAGTCGATGGCTGTTTTCCCCTATCCTCTCTCGAAGCTTTTCTGATTCCATCTTATACTCGGTTATTATATTATCACCAATGCTTGATGTCTTAATACTAAATACATGATGTTTTATTGAATCTTTGAGGAACAACTTGGAGTATCAGACTGTTAGTACATGAGATATTATCGACGATCTAAGGCTCATATATATATGTGTTCAACGAGTTTTTGGTCATGTTAATGATTTAGTATATCGTATGTTTAGGTTGATGATTTCTAATGATGATGTGTTGAATTGGTTTATGTATGATTGAATGTTGATTGTGTCCATGAGAATCGATATACATGTTTTGATGTGGTGATGAAACAAAGATGGATCTAAGATTGCATGACAATAAGGATTATTGAAATAGTTAGGTTGACTAATTCGATTGAATGTTGTTAATATCGGTTATGACTTAGCGATGATTAGGGTTCATGAAAACTAGTTGATGATTGTTTGTTTTGATCGAGTGGATGTAAAACTGGAAACTATTTGAATAGATTGTGCACATGTAACTGATTTCCTAATTCATGGCAACTCACAACTGATCGCACACCAAGCTGATTGCACAATGGCACACAGTACACCTTTGACTGCATGTTGTACAAGCTTGTGGTGCGCCTCGCACACCTGCTTGGTCGCATACCTTGTAGGATATAAACTTGATTAGCATATTGTACAAACTAATAATGCATGACCGCACACTATGGTGTGGTCGCACACTCTCATGTGAGTCGCACACCATAGTGGGCCGCACACTTTGTTTGGATTATTGGGCTTGGTAAAGGACTTGGGCCACATAAACGCGGAACTGGGCCACTGGGTCGCCACTCTTAGGTCGCACAACCCAGAGGTGGTCGCACACTCTGGTTTGTGGGCCAGAGGCTTGGGCCGCACATCTTTTGGACTCTCACACTTATATAAAGGTCGCACACTGGTTAAAGGGCTCCTCCGGTGGGCCGCACACTCAAACCGAAAACACTTGGACCTTTAATGTGAATGTATGTTTGACTGTTATGTTATACGTGCTATGCCATGATTATTGCTTGTATGCAACTTGTAGAATACGTGTAGAAATTCATGTGTGATACTTGAATATGAACCTGACGTGTATGGTAACCATAATAGGACGTGGTTGACCACATTAGCTCAAGTTACTTTTATCTGCTGAGCTAATCTAAGGTGAGTTCACACTTTTCTAAAAAGCATGTAATTCCCGGTGGTTTGGGAATGGAGCAAACAACAACTATCCCCAATTAGGTGGGATGCAACCTACGTATTCTCCTTGGGTAGAACACGTACAACCTCCTCACCATGGTGAGGGACGGAAACCGTTATTTATAGTACATGTCTTAAGCGTACTAGACGACAACTCTATCTGAAAGTCCCTACACATTTTATACTGGTTAATCGTCGGGCCAATGGCGAACGGGGTATTAGTTAAATAACGTTATTAGGTTTGACAAGCTTCAAACCGTGCCGCATAGGATGGGAGTGGACTAATATGCCTGGGCACATAGTCAATGATAATAGACATTGATTCGGGGCACTCAACATAACTACAGTCAGTAGTCGGTATGGCAACGAGTCTAGTAGTTTAAAACAATGGGATAGCTCTCCATGACATGTTTTTATAAAGAGCAGAGTAATTTAACAAACTTATGGTTTTTGGAACAACACTAAACAAAACAACCATGAACTCGCCAACTTTATGTTGACACACTACTGCATGCTTTGCAGGTCGTTAGGTACATGGCTGGAGCTTGCACGAGGAGTGGACGTTGTGGCATGGAACCAATTGTTGGGTTCCTAGTATTAAACATTATGCTTTCGAACTGTTAATGGGTTTTTAACTTTATGCTTCCGCTGACACTTAAAGTTGGTTTTGAATATTTGTTTTCGTAAATACTAATCGTATTGGTTGTGGTGATTTTTACTTTACTTTAGTTATTGTTCAATATGATTGGTGGCATGATCCTGGTCAGTCACACGCCTCGTGGCATTACTCCGCATGTGGATTTTGAGGGTGTAACAATTGGGCCTAGCTTCGGCTTCCCAAGTTAGAAATCTGTAGATTTCACACTCACGAAGTGTTAGATCTAAGTGAAACCCTTTTGAAAACCCTTTCTAAACTCGATTTTTACAGAAAACGGACCAAAGCTGACACATATTTCGTTTACTAGTTAGTGGGATGACGTGGTGTCGAAACCGTCTCGAATAGGACTCGAAAACACATCCGATTCAGATGAAACACAGCTCCGAATGCCAAAAACATCCACTTGTGAAAACTGGACTATTCTGTGCAAAGCTCCGGCCTCGTACGAAGGCAATGCCTTCGTACGAAGGTATATGGCTTCGTACGAAGGCACTACCTTCATACGAAGGCACGTATTTAACACAACCCAGCCCAAGTTCTTACCTGTGACTCGAACAAAGACATCTCCAGCTCTAAGTTTAATCAGTAGCTTAAGGTTGGAGGGATGAACACTCGATTTTACGAAGACAGACGCGAAGCACACTCGATTTTGGACAACGGAAGCATCACATGTGCGAACACCCACCTTCGTACGAAGGCACGCCTTCGTACGAAGCCATAGCTTCGTACGAAGCCTCTGTTTTCCCACCGACACTCCGATTTCGACCGGTTCAGCACTTTAGAGGACTTACGCTTCTGTTCCCGTACGCAGGCTGACCCGGCGCTCTCTCCACTCCATTCCAGACCGTGTTTACTTGCTAAGCATGCACTGTGAGTATACTTCACCCCTTTTCTCTTTAAAATGTACCTTTTGGGGTGTAACATACGTTCATATATAAATACACTTATCAAACACACTACATGCTTAAACTATTTAACACATGTGAATGACCAGTATACATATTTACACGTGATGCTTGATACATATGTGCTAGGACTTTTACTTGTTGATGTTCCACCTTAGCTAGTATGGTACTATAGTTTGACTCACACCCGACGGGTCTAGTTAAAGGACTTCACACCTCTCCTTCGCAGTCATCTCGAGACTTAGCTTGAGTGTTTGTCTTGTTAGTATATATGTTGTGTTTTATCTTGTTTATGTATGTGGAAATTCACAACACTTTTATCTACTTTACTATTATATCAAACCTGTATACTCGCCAATACATTTTTGTATTGACATTATTTTAACGTATGTTGCAGGTTAATCGCAGGTTATCCCGAATCAAGATTAGGATACTTTAGAAACCCACCTAGAATCTAAGTGGTCGGATTGTGTTTTTTGAGAGACATGAAATCTGCTATGACTTTTGTGTAATGTTTGTTTATTAGTATGAGATAATGAACTTGTCAAATATTGTAACTAAATTAGTCGTTATGGATTCTCTTGTGCAATCTGATTCGCTTAGTGCCGCGCCCCGATGATTCCGCCATCGGTTAGGGTGTGACATCTCTACCCACATCAACTGTGGGGGCTTCGTCACCCGTCTGGCGAAGCATTACCTTCGCGTCTTGTCCCCGCAGGTGGCAAAGGCTATGACCGTATCACTCCAGCTTCATCGGGTTGGGAGGGCCACAACGTGCGCAATGAGTTTGGCTCGCGAGGTCGGGGGACATGGGGTGGTTTGGTCGTATGGTGAGGATGAAGGTCACGGGGGTGAGGGAGGCGGGGGAGAGGGAGTCGGGGGGAGGCGAGGGAGAGGGAGACGAGGCCGGGGGACACGGGGTATAGGGGCGGGTGATGCTGCCGTCGATAGATCGCAGGTAGCTACGCAGGATGTACACGGTGATCGCCCGTACGATCGACGGAGCGTGAGACCTCGTGTGACGCCTCAAGCGGGGGTGGAGGAGAGACTCGCTCAGGTCAAGTCGGATGTAGCTGCCGTACGGGTAGATTTAGCTACTGTCAGGGGGGATGTACAGTAGATGGTCGAGGATATTATGGCTATACATTCTAGCGCGCCCCTACCTCCATGAGCTGGCGCTGCACCACCACCACCACCACCACCATCGCCGTAGCTGCTTATTGTATTTTTTTTTTGTTATTTTACGTTTGAAACTATAACAACCCTCCTAAAATATTTTCCGACACCCTTAAAATATTCAGAACGCCCTAATACGCCCTAAAATACATCCCGTATACGAAATTCGGTCCAGAATACCTTTATATAATTAGAAATTAAATAAAAACAAAAATATATGGTCGCTCGCGGGGCGCGAAGCCCTTAGCTAGCCTCGTTGCGGGCCGCGACAGCTCGACAACAGGCCGGCACCTGGTGCCGCCACGTGTCAGGCCACGTGTCAAACCTACCGGTGACTCACCCACCTATTACCACCTTTCAGGACTTCGCGGGCCGCGAAGGCCCTTGATGTATCTTTCGCGGGGCGCGAGAAACTCCCGAATCAGCACTATAAATAGGAGATCGAGGCTTCAGTTGTCAGTGGTTCAAATCACAATTCTTTCTCTCAATTTCTGATAGCAATTATATTTCCCGGGTATAATACCCCCCTAATAAACGAAACTCTGCCTCGATGTAAGTATTGTAACCCAGGTTACGTATTAGATACGCTGCCCGATTGATCTTGTGCTCCGTAACGGCTGTGTGGCTCTGCCCGACGTAGTTGTTGGAGTTCAGTCTCGGGAAGGGTATAACTAATGTAAATTGGGTTATTACACTAACACGTGTGCATTGTTTAATTCACAGATTATAACCAGGAAGTTACAAAGGAAATACCTAATATAGCAATGTGAGTAATCTCCTTTTTGTAAACCTTTTTGCAAACTGTTTTACAAAACCTTCATTTATTTTAAATTATAAATAGCAGTGATTAAGTCTTTGTAATTCTTCAATTACTGCCGGTATTATGGGGTTTTGTATACATTACTTGATAATCTTCACAATTGGACAACTGGTTAGCCAATGTGTGATATGACCATAGCCACATATCCGGTCGAGTGGCAAGTACTGAATGAGTAATTGTGTAGATATAAACATTGTAATCGCTCTCAATACTGTAAAATGATAAAAGCTGTTTTAATTAAACTGGAATTCACTCACCAGTATTTCTTGCTGATAAAATGTTTCAAACACGTGTTTCAGGTAACTTAGTATGAAGCCCATAAAAGCCAGCTGGGGAGCATTGAACGCTTAGAAAAGTGGCTATAAAAGTTACCTAATTAAAAAGGAGAATTGTTTTCAATAATTAGGGTTTAACCCAAAAAATATATTACAAACGAAAAGTCGGACTTGTCCCACTTGTTATTAAAAATATATTATCAGAAAAACTTGGGTTTTATCCCATTTATTTGGTTTAAACATTATGGTGTTTAACTCTGATAAAAATATTTCCTAACTATGGTCCTGATGAAATTTCCGCTGCCAAAATTAATAAACACCGATACCATCTAACTGGTTCGCAGCTCCCGCTCCCAGGGAGGGGTCGGGGGCTGTGACAGAAGGTGGTATCAGAGCTATGCCACTGGTTTAAGCCCTTTAGGTGTTCTTCCAATACCTAAACCCTTAACCATTTGTGTTAGGAAATTAATATCTTATGTGTTATCCTGTGGACATAAAATCTTAATGTGTTTGTTATGATTTTTATGTTATTTCACGAATCTTAAAATTCCCAATACGTGTTACCCATACCTGTATCTTACACTTGTGCTATATAATATATAAATGATATATATTAATAATATCATGTCTTAATAAATTTCGTGATATCTTATATATCTATCATATCCATAGGTATATGTAGAAACATGATGCAACATAAATTTTATAACAATAAAATGTTAATATTAATATTTTTATAAGATAAATGTAATTCAGATATGATACTTTGTAAATATCATAATATAAATATTTAGATAATATGTATTATACCTAAACGATTTTATATCATTTAATTTCTCAGGATATGTAACCTCTGTTTGTATCTTCCAGTATGTTAAGCTATAAAAATATAAAGGGAATATATCCATAACATAATATTCAATTCTGTATCCACATATTTATGTGAATACAATTTAAAATAAATTATAATAATATTATCTTGACCAAAAGATTTAAAATAACACCCCTAGGTATGGTATCACTAAAATATCATAATATAAAATATTATTCAATGAAAGCAAGATATTTTATGATTTATGATATAATCCAAAAGTTTTACTCGATTTTAAAAATATGTATTTGTCAAAGTCTTGATAACACATATAATTATACTAATTTTGTTAAAAATATAAAATTTTAGCGTTTTTTAGATAAAATAATTAAAATACTTTGTAAATCACTTTATAATTATTTATCGTATTATTAAATATTAAATATGTAGATTATTCATCAAAATTTGATAAGTTATGTAATATTCAGAAATTATACGATAATTAATATGCTAGAAAAATTTTTAATACACAAACGCTCTCTAAGAAAAGTATTTAATATATACCGTTAATATTTATCATCATTATTATTAATATAATACACTAAATTAAGTATTATTAAATTCTGTTTTAAATTAAAACTAATAATAATAATATTTTGGAAAAATAAAATAATTGGCTCTTGAATAAAGTTATGTTAAAAGAATTTTATAAAACAAAATTCTTAATTTAATTTATACAAATAATGAACAAGGATTATTACAGTCTGTAATTCATAATTGACAATTCTAAAACTTAAGCACGTATATACATATACAATGGGAGATATAAAATATTTTATAAAACGGTATCTATGAAACAGGAATATATATAACAACTTGATACTGTGTAATTAAATGATACCTATATATCAACCGGAAATAGCTTAAACCTATTTCTTATATTATATATAAATCAGATATATGTATATTTTATACAACTTGTATCCATATTATAAATAACGTTCCATCTATGTAATAAAAGATATGTACAAAAACATTTAGTACGGTATAACTATATTAAAATATATACATATATCTCAAGAAAGAAACAATTTTTATCGTTTGATAAGTTTAATTCATTTCTTAGACTATATTTAAGTCATATGTATATATATTTTGATATGAGAATCATACTTCATTACTTGAGTATCAAATTTAAAAACACTAGACTTTGTATTATTTATTGTGAATCTTTAAAAAGATAGTGAATTAAGATTCAAATTCTAAATATGTTATAATCAAAATTTAGTCAACCTGTGAAGATTAAATTGTTCTCAAAGAATTCAGAAGATTTATATCTTTATTAAATTTATTCCTTTTGATAATTTTCCCTTTTTATTCCAAAATATTATGTTCAATAAATCTAATAGAAATTTATTTCGTTAATATAAAGGAATAAACAGTTATGTAATTGGATTCTTATGAATTAATATTATATATTACAGGAAATTTTAAAACTTTATATTTATATATGTATATGCAAGACACCAATTTTTGATAGTATGCATAATAATCAAATATCTTTTGTAGATAGACAAGATTTTATATAACAGAAGAAACAAACCTACATGTCTACTCAAGATTTATTTTGATACTCAGCTTTAAAAGATACCTTAAGAATATCCGTACTAGCACCACCTCTTAAAGAATAATAATGGGTCAATGACGGAGACTCTTAGAATTTCATATAAAACCCTTACCTTTAATTTTTAAATTCCTGTCCAGCTATGAGCTCTGAAAATATAATTGAATATAAGCAATATAAAAGAAGAAGTTATTACAACAAAGAGAAAAACGACACATAATATAATATATACACTTTCCTTAAATTTTGATAAAATACACAGTGAAAGGGACGGTTAAAATATAATGTGAATGTATGAACATGGGTAACACTGATAGGTATGACTATATTTGTGCTAAACATAATATGAACAACAAAATATGTATAATTGTTGAGTTCTGTGATAATTATATCTGAACATGTTTATAATTCAGATGTCAAGGGAAATATCATGTGATCAGGAAATTCAAGCTAGTAATGAAAATACTTTGGATAAAAATACAATAGAAAATATAATAGCTCAAGTGATATCAAATGCTATACCTTCGATTATTGACGCTACCAAAACCTCGATGCCTATAAACAAGAATCCTACTATATGCTGTAAGCATACCCATCACTCAAAACCTAGCTCTAATAAAGGTCATGATATTCGTATCAAAACTCCATCTTCCAAACAAAAGAAAACCACGACCTATGGTTACTCCTATAAGGAATTTTATTCTAACAAATCCTCCAAGAACAAAAGAATGGAACTAGAAACCACACAGCCTACCTGCAACAACAAAAAGCACGCGAGAAAACACCATTCTAAGAAGACACTCCGTTGTAACTACTGCAAAAAGGTTGGGCATAAAGAGGAAGAATGTAGAAGGAGAAGGGAAACCAATGTATGTTATAAATGCGGAGACCCAAGCCACTTCCGTCTCTACTGCCCGAAACTATCTAAGGCACCCGACAACGGGATAGAAATCCAGATGAAGCTAAGGAGAATACATAAACACCAGAAACTACATCAAACTTTTAAAATAAGCACCCTCACGTTTTGCCTGTACTAAAGTATTACGTTAACTTTTGATTCCGATCAAAGTCTTATAATAAAGGTCTTTATTTTCTCTTTCATAAAGTCAACACTCATTTGTCTCATCTTTTGACCAATTCATATGTTGCTCGTGCATTGCTTGCTATGCATGTGATGTTACTTCTAAAGGATCAATTATTTGCAAATTCAAATAAAATATTTCGTTATACTCACTCTGATAATCTATATGATTACACAATGCTGATTTTTGATATCAAGTCAACAGATTTATTGGAAAACTCTTGTTCTTTTCAAAAGTTACTTACCAGATTTTCGTTAGAACCATTTCTTGTGAATACATATATCCATTGTGGGAATATGTCCAAACCAAGCTCAATTGTTTGAACCTGTTCCTATACATTCCATTCAAAATCCCATATGATGAATTGAGATCATCATATTCGAGGTAATCTCATTGTTTGAATCATAGTAAACTTGTTTAAAGCTTTCAATATCAATGAATCATTTGTTAAACTACGATACCTTGCGGTGGCGATTTCTTTGAAACTTGGACTCATTTCATTTTCACACCTGAGGTACGAAATTATCTATTTATTGATTCATTATCCTAAACCAGTTTTAATACAATTTTGTGTTAAGATAAAGGTACCTACATTCTTATTCCAATTACCTCCAACATTTCTTTCATCTTTGAATTGATTCTACAACATTCATTTTCTCTTTCATTTGAACATCCTATCTTTTGAATATCCAGATTCATTGAAACTTTCAGTTAATTTCAAAAACGGTGAATTCGTTCAGTCACTGTAATCATTGAATTCTTTCAATTACTACAACACCTTGCGATGTCTGTATAAATTTGTAGCCTGTGCTAATAATAAACCCTACTCATACGTCATTCGTTTGACACATCATTCAAGTAGTCTTGATACAATTATGTATGAAGACCATGATACACTAAATTCTATTATATTGTCCGGTGTATCCTTGCCATTTAAATAAACGTCATTGATTTCTGGATTGATTATTGACAAACCATTTTTCATACTTCTATCTTCAATTGAGATTATTGAGTCAGAGTTCTTCTTAAACAAACAAAGTAAAGTTCTCTTTTGGCATTGAATCCTATTGTCCCTAAAGGTCGTTTACATTCAATTCATATGTCTCTATTGATCTTGTGAAACTTAATTATATCATGTTCAGTTAATAATTCCTGGAACTAATCGAAACATTTATGTTTCTTCGATATCATTAGACAATTATCACTAGGGATTCGTCTGCCAAGCATTTTTTTCATACATACATCATTTATGTCAGTTATAACTGATAAGCTATGGGTTCTACTCGTCTAATAAACGGTCCAACATACCAGGGACTTGACTTCCCTCTTTTAACGAATCTGACTACCCCTTTTCATAAAGAAACTTTTAACAAAACTACTTGAAGAGTTTTCATCTGTTATCTATGTAACTCTTTTAATAATCTCGTATTGCTTGAGTTATCTTGTGTATTGTTTCTTGCACTATCTCGAGTTCAGATAAGTTGTTTTTCTCCAAATTGCAGCCCAACAAACAGGAGTTCGAAACTTCCATCCATTAAATGCTTCCAAACAAAGACGCTTTGACACTGTTTCTACTAACTACAAGAATTAATCTAAATCCAAGGAGATATCGCAGCTCAAATCTCGAGGACCAGATTTAAAATAAGATGAAGAGGATATAACAACCCTCCCAAAATATTTTCTGACACCCTTAAAACATTCAGAACGCCCCAATACGCCCTAAAATACATCCCGTATATGAAAATCGGTCCCGAATACTTTTATATAATTAAAAATAAAATAAAAACAAAAATTTATGGTCGCTCGCGGGGTGCGAAGCCGTTAGCTAGCCTTGTCGCGGGCCGCGACAGCTCGACAACAGGCCGGCACCTGGTGCTGCCACGTGTCAGGCCACGTGTCAAACCCACCGGTGACTCACCCACCCTATTGCCGCCTTTTAGGACCTCGCGGGCCCGAAGGCCCATGATGTTTCTTTCGCGGGGCGCGAGACACTCCCGAATCAGCACTATAAATAGGTTATCGAGGCTTCAGTTGTCAATCGTTCAAATGACAATTCTTTCTCTCACTTTCTGATAGCAATTATAATTCCTGGGTATAATACCCCCATAATAAACGAAACTCTGCCTCAATGTAAGTATTATAACCCCGGTTACGTATTAGATACGATAGCCGATTGATCTAGTGCTCCGTAAGGCTGTCGTGGCTCTGCCCGACGTAGTCGTTGGAGTTCTGTCTCGGGGAGGGTATAACTAATGTAAATTTGGTTATTATACTAACACGTGTGCATTGTTTAATTCACAGATTATAACCAGGAAGTCACAAAGGAAATACCTAAAATAGCAATGTGAGTAATCCCCTTTTTGCAAACTGTTTTACAAAACCTTTATTTATTTTAAATTATAAATAGCAGTGATTGAGTCTTTGTAATTCTTCAATTACTGCCGGTATTATGGGGTTTTGTATACATTACTTGGTAATCTTCACAATTGGACAATGGGTTAGCCAATGTGTGATATGACCATAGCCACAGATCCGGTCGAGTGGCAAGTACTGAATGAGTAATTGTGTAGATATAAACATTGTAATCGCTCTCAATACTGTAAAAATGATAAAAGTTGTTTTGATTAAACTGGAATTCACTCACCAGTACTTCTTGCTGATAAAATGTTTTAAACACATGTTTTAGGTAACTTAGTATGAAGCCCATAAAAGCCAACTGGGGAGCATTGAAGGCTTAGAAAAGTGGCTATAAAAGTTACCTAATTAAAAAGGAGAATTGTTTTCAATAATTAGGTTTTATCCCTATAAATATATTACAAACGAAAAGTCGGAGTTGTCCCACTTGTTATTATAAATATATAATCAGAAAAACTTGGGTTTTATCCCATTTATTTATTATAAACATTATGGTGTTTAACTCTAATAAAAATATTTGCTAACTACGCTCCTGATGAAATTTCCGCTGCCAAAATTAATAAACACCGATACCTCTAACTGGTTCGCGGCTCCCGCTCCCGGGGAGGGGTCGGGGGCTGTGACAGAAACATTGTAAAAATTTATCTTTTTGTTTGTTTTAGATGTAAAACATTGTAAATATTAATCTAATGTTTAGATGTAAAGTTGTTTTTTTAATAATTGTTGTCGTAGTGTTTATCATAATCATATCATATATTTATCGTTTTACAAAGTGAAAACTTATTATACATTATTAGTACGTTTAACTACAAACTCGTAACATAATCCGATATATCTAAATGTCGCAAACCCCGTCCCCTATTTACCCGGGAACGAGCAGGCGCGGCCAGTTTCAGTGGTATCGGTGTTTATCAATTTGGCAGCGGAAATTACATCAGGACCGCAGTTAGGAAATATTTTATGAGAGTAAAATACCACACTTTTATAATATTAAACGTAGGGTAAATTCACAAGTTTCTAGTACACACATTTTTATAGGGGTAAACCCTATTTTATTTAAATAAAAACATTTCTTTATTTAGGTAACTTTTATAGCCACTTTTCTAAGCCTTCAGTGCTGTCCAGCTGGCTTTTACATTTTGTTACCTGAAAAGCGTTTAAAAACATTTTGTCAGTGGGAAATACTGTTGAGTGAATCCCAGTTTAATCAAGACAGGTAAAAACCGTTTACAGCATTGAGGGCGATCGCGCAATTACATTTGTTTATTTTCTACTTTAATTACCACCCATGGTACTGTCAACCCGACTTGTGGTCATGTTACTACTCACAGTGTAGTAACAAATTTTGTATACAAAACCCCAACATACCGACGATAATTATAGAATACAAACACTCAATCAATGTTTAATATAATGTAAAACATTTGAGGTTTTGTAAAAAAAAATTGCAAAAAGGAGGATTACTCACATTGCTAACTTAGGGTTTTCCTTTGTGAATTCCTGGCGGTTATCTATTAATTACACAATGAACACACGTTAGTATGATAACCCATATTTACATTAGTAATACCCTCCCCGAGACAGAATTCCAACGACTACGTCGGGCAGAACCTCGACAGCCGTTATGGAACCCTAGATCAATCGGGCAGCGCATCTAATACGTAATCGGGGGTTATGATACTTACAACGAGGCAGAACTTCGTAAATTAGGGGGTATAATGCCCGGGTATAGTGCCTACTATAGAGAAAATGAGAGAGAGATTGAAAGACTGAACGATGGAAATGAATGCCTGAGCTCCCAATTTATAGGGCTGCTACGGCAATCCCTTGCGCCCCGCGACGGAGACAGGAGGGGTCGTCGCGCCTCGCGACGTAGGGTGCCTAGGTCGTAGCCTTGTCTGGTCATGGGGTAGTTTCAACACGCGTAAGCACACGTGGCGGCTTCGGGTGCGGCCTTGTAGCCAGGCGCTCGCGCCCCGCGACGTCCCTTGAGGGATCTGTCACGCCCCACGACGACCCATTAAATTTCTCTTTTAATTAATTTTTATAAAAATAAAGGTATTTAGGGCCAAATTTCGTATACGGATAGGGGCACTCTAAATATTTTAGGGTGTCAGAAATATTTCGGAGGGTTGTTATATCCTCACCACCTTGTTTCCTCGAGGTCTACTGGAATAGGTGTGGATATTTTCTTTGCATTTCTGATTCAAGCTCCCAAGTATATTCTGGTCCTCTCTTGGAGTCCCATTTCACTTTGACCAGAACTAATCTCTTGTGTTTAAGATTTTTGACTTTTCTGTCTTCAATCTGTAGAGGCTTCTCTACAAACTTTAGCTTTTCATTTACCTCTATATCCTTAAGAGGTACTACCAGTGATTCATCAGTTAAGCATTTCTTGAGATTTGATACATGGAATACATCGTGTATTCCTGCCATTTTCTCTGGCAGTTGTAGATGATAGGCTACAGGTCCTATTCTTTTAACAATCTCAAAAGGTCCAACATACATGGGGCTTAGCTTTCCCCTTTTGATGAATCTTACCACTCCTTTCCAAGGAGAGACATTTAATAACACCTTATCTCCTACTTGAAATTCCAACGGTTTTCGCCTGTTGTCAGCATAACTTTTCTGTCGATCACGTGCTGCTTTTAGTCTTTCCTTGACTTGAACAATCTTGTCCGTTGTTTCTTGTACTATCTCAGGTCCGGATAGTTGCTTTTCTCCACTTTTTGCCCAACAGACTGTCGTTCGGCACTTTCGTCTATAAAGTGCTTCGAATGGTGCCGCATTGATACTTGTATGATAGCTGTTATTGTAGGAGAATTCTATTAATGGTAGATGATCGTCCCAATTATCTCCGAAATCAATTACACAAGCTCTAAGCATATCTTCCATTGTCTGAATTGTCCTTTCGCTTTGTCCGTCCGTTTGAGGATGATAAGCAGTGCTTAGATTCAACTTGGTTCCCATTGCTTTTTGGAAACTTGTCCAAAAATGAGAGGTAAAACGGCTATCTCTATCAGACATAATTGATAAAGGAATTCCATGTAATGAAACTATTTCATTTACATACAACTTTGCCAGTTGTTCCATACTGAAAGTTTCCTTCATTGGTAGGAAATGAGCTGACTTAGTTAGCCTGTCTACAATTACCCGGATTGTATCATTACCTTTTCTTGTTTTGGGTAATTTGGTAACCAAATCCGTTGTTATCAATTCTCATTTCCAAACTGGCATCTCTAACTACTGTAATAAACCTGAGGGTTTCTGGTGTTCAGCTTTAACTTGCGAATAGGTTAAACACTCAGAAACATAAGCTGCTATATCTTTTTTCATTCCTATCCACCAGAAATTCTTTCTTAAGTCCTGGTACATCTTATCATTTCCAGGATGCATCGTATATTTAGACTTATGGGCTTCTTCTAATATACGATGGCGTAGGTTTCCGTGTTTAGGTACCCACATTCTTTTCTTATGGAATTTCCAAATTTCATCTGTTCCTTGTTCTAATTCCTTAATCATTCCTTTCAATTTCTCAGTATCGTCCTGGATTACTGACTCCTGTGCTTCTCTAATTTGCTCGTTTAAATCTATCTGCGGATTTAATTTAAGAGAATGCACTATTTTTGGCTTTTCATGATACTTTCGACTTAAAGCATCAGCTACCACATTAGCCTTTCCTGCATGATACTGGATATTACAATCATAATCACTAAGTATCTCCATCCAGTGTCTTTGTCTCATATTCAACTCCTTTTGCCCAAAGACATATCTTAAACTCTTATGATCAGTGAAAATGGTAAACGTACTACCATTAACGTAATGTCTCCAAATCTTAAGGGCAAAAATTATGGCTCCTAATTCCAAATCATGGGTAGAATAATTCTCTTCATGATTCTTAAGTTTTCTAGATGCATAGGCTATAACCTTTTGCCGTTGCATTAATACACATCCATAACCTAATTTAGAAGCGTCACAATAGACTTCAAAGTCTTCAGTTCCTTCTGGTACCACTAGTATAGGTGCATGGGTTAATCTTTGCTTAAGAATTCTAAAGGCTTCTTCTTGTTTTGGTCCCCATTCAAACTTAAATGATTTACAGGTTAGCTTAGTTAAGGGAATGGTTACTCTAGAAAAATCCCGAACAAATCTTTTATAATAACCAGCCAATCCTAAGAAACTTCTAGCCTCGGTTGGTGATTCAGGGGTTTTCCATTTGGTAATCGCCTCAATCTTTGTAGGATCCACATGAATTCCTTCATGATTGACTAAATGTCCAAGGAATTGCACTTCTTCTAACCAAAACACACATTTTTAAAACTTTGCATAAAGCTTTTCCTTTCTTAATAAACATAGAAGTGCGTGCAAATGCTTTGCATGTTCCTCTTTACTCTTAGAGTAAATGAGAATATCATCTATAAAGACAATTATTAATTTATCAAAATATGGCTTACATATTCGGTTCATCATGTCCATAAATGCGGCTGGGGCATTGGTTAAACCAAATGGCATGACAGTAAATTCATAATGGTCATACCTTGTTCTGAAAGCGGTCTTAGGAATGTCCTCTTCCTGTACCTTTAATTGATGATATCCTGATCGTAAATCAATTTTAGAGAAAAATCGAGCTCCTTGCAGTTGATCAAACAAATCATCGATTCTCGGTAATGGGTACCGATTTTTAATCGTGACTTTGTTCAATTCACGGTAATCAATGCACATTCGCATTGACCCATCTTTCTTTTTAACGAACAATATCGGTGCTCCCCACGGTGATGAACTTGGCTGTATAAATCCCTTCTCCAATAATTCGCCCAATGGTTTCTTTAATTCTTGCATTTCTGCTGGTGCCAAATGGTAGGGTGCTTTGGCAATTGATGCTGTCCCTGGTAGCAGATGAATTCTGAATTCGACTTCCCTGTCCGGCGGTAGTCCTGGTAATTCTTCTGGAAACTTAGATACTACTGGAATATCTTTCAGTTCCTTTCCTTTAGTGTTAATGATTATGGAAATCAAATACACTAATGATCCTTTTCTTACATAACTTGCTGTTTTCATCACAGAGATGAATTTTGTGGATCTGGATGTCTTATCTCCTTTAATTATGATCTTTTCACCCTTTGGTGAATTTACTTGGATTGACTTTTGATCACATAGAATACTGGCTTTATTGGCTATTAACCAATCCATTCCTAATACAACATCAAATCCTGCCAGATTTATTGGGTAAAGGTTTGCAATAAACTTTTGATTTAAAAATTCTATTCTTGCTCCCTGCAAGATTTCGTTAAGCTTAATAGTTTCCCCACTCGCTGTCTCTACTAGACATTCTTGTGGGAGTTTAGTTAATGGTTGGTTGAGAACTTTGCAGAATGAAGTATTAATAAAACTTTGGTTTGCACCAGAGTCAAATAATACTTTGGCAAAAACATCATTAACTAAAAACGTACAGGCGATCACGTCCGGAATCATCTTTGCTTCTTCTGCAGTCAGAACAAATGCCCTAGCATTTTTAGTAATCTTGTTGTTCATGGCTGTAGCTAGTTTCGGACAGTGTGGCTTGATGTGCCCTTTTTCTCCACAGTTGAAGCATACTCCATTACTAGGTTTCTTCCTACAATCTTCTTCCTTGTGTCCTGGTATTTTGCAGAAGTTGCAGTAAGTGGAGCATTTTCCTGAATGCTTCTTCTTACAGGCCTTACAATAAGGTGCAGAGGTAGAACCTACATTTTTCCCACGGTTGGAATTACCGTAGCGAAATTCCTGGGTAAGCCTTTGAGCTAGGTTCCTCCTCTGGTCCTCTTCTCGCGTACGCACTAATTCATCAGTCAAGGTGTTTGCTAGTTCCACAGCTTCTTCTATAGTTTGGGGTCTAGCTGCCTTGACTACATGCCTAATCTCACTGATTAATCCCCAGATGTAACGGGAGATTAATATTGGTTCTGGTGAAGCAAGGGTTGGCATTATTCTAGCATATTCAAAGAATGTAGTAGTGTATCCCTTACTATCCACTCCAGTCATTCTAAGGTTTAAGAACTTATTTGCTATCTGTTCTTTTTCGTTAGGGGGACAGAATTTTCTTTCCACCATGTTCTTAAATTCTTCTCATTCCATATTGTAAACCCTGTCACTTCCGCTAGAGTGGAGGATAGTGTTCCACCATTCTAATGCTGAGTTCTTAAACAGATTGGAGGCAAACATTATCTTATCATCTTCTGCGCATTTGCTTATTTTTAGGATTGCCTCAGTCTTTTCTATCCAACATAAAGCTGCAATGGGTCCTTCATTGCCCGAGAATTCTATTGGTTTACAAGACCAGAATTCTTTATAAGAACAACCATAAGACATGGTTCTTCTTCTTTTGGGAATGGGCACTTGAAGTATCGGTCCATTGTTCGCGCTGTGTTCGGGTTCAGTAGGTCGTTTACTACCATTATTACTTTTATTATCCGCTTCCTTAACCGTTTTGATAATATATGGCATCGTGTCTAGAATCCCTTGTGCTACTATGTGTTGGATGGCACTGTTATCCACTTGGTTTCCATTATTATTGTTATTCTGGTTATCGTTATTCTGGTTTTCCTGGTTCAATTCGTTGTCCATCTGAATTTTAAACATTTACCACATATTAATATCATAGGATAATATTTAATGCAACCAATCACACAAGAAGCATATTGATCAAAATCGTCGAACATTGCGGCCTTTACTCTATTTTATATATTATGCATCTATATCTATTACAAATACAACTAGAATTGAAAATACAATACTAGTATGCATCCGTAGCTGTTATCTAGATATATTTTTTTTCATTTTTTCAAACATACACACATGTTATATATATATATATATATATATATAGGAGAAGGATCCGTTAGGAACCACCCTTTATTGCGAGAACCGCGAGAACCAGTGTGAACACAAACAGTAATACCTAAAAAAATCTAAAAAACACCCAAAATAAATTTTTTACTATTTTTTTTTTGTAAAAATCGCTATATTTCGTTTACAATAAAAAAATTTAAAAAAAAAAATAAATCGAGTCACAGTTATCCATGAACATGTGCATTTGTATCATTTCTTTGACAAATTCTGTAATTCATTACAAATATTAGACAATTGCACTTTTATTTACACTACCACGTGTAATACACTACTTTTTACGTTAACAATATTAGAAACGCACATGTGCATCTATATGTATCAACATGAAATAAGGTGTGTTGGTACACTACTTTCTCTTTCATCTATCATTCCATCCATAATACACAAACACGCACATGTGCATTTTGTCATTTCTTTGACAAATTCCGTAATTCATTACAACTATTAGACAATTGCACTTTCATTTACACTACCATGTGTAATACAATACTTTTTACATTACCAATATTAGAAATGCACATGTGCATCTGTATGTATCAACATGAAATAAGGTGTTTTGGTACACTACTTTGAATACACTTTCCCTTTCATCTATCATACCATCCATAATACACTACCATTACCTTCTACTATCCATAATACAATACCATTACCTCCTACCATCTATAATACAACACCATTACCAATATTTTCACTTTATTACATGTATGTAAACATCATTTATACCATCGAATCAACATATTACATCATAAATTGACAACTTTAACCAAACCATCAACCACTAGATATAACTAACCAAAAAACAAGTATATGGGCCTACTTCTTCATTCAAAATCACAAACTTTTTGT
This sequence comes from Helianthus annuus, assembly GCF_002127325.2. Lineage (NCBI taxonomy): Eukaryota > Viridiplantae > Streptophyta > Magnoliopsida > Asterales > Asteraceae > Helianthus > Helianthus annuus. The sequence goes on along the minus strand of NC_035434.2, from coordinate 131,343,599 downwards.
AGCAAAACACGTCATATCATGGTTATACATAATGATGCACATGTGCATTTTGAATATTGGTAATGTAAAAAGTAGTGTATTACGAATGGTATTGTAAATTAAAATGCAATTGTCTATTCCTGATAACGAGTGGATGTAAACCTGCGCGTTGCGGTGGGATGTTAATAATGTATGTCTTCATATGAATGGATCGGATCTGTTAGACTGGATTTAAAAACCGAATGACTTTTTTTATATTATTGTTATGATATTGTTTAGTTATAATATTTAAAATTAACTATATATATATATATATATATATAATATATATATATATATATATATATATATATATATATATATATATATATATATATATATATATATATATGTACATACATACATACAAAAGGAAAAAGTATATTGTACATTACGGCTTAACGTACTTCACGTAAAACAACATGTGTGATTTGTTCTATAACATGCGTGATTAATGTTTTCAATATGCGTGATTATTGTGTTTCAACATGCGTGATTTTGAATTTTTGAGTTATAACGTGTGTGATTACCTGTCGTACGTGATATACGTTAAGCCTTAATGTACATTAACCTTCCTCCATACAAAAGTTACCTCCATGCAAAAGTTAGTGAAAATGTAACAAATTAAATAAATACTTGAAATAATGATAACAATGATGTATTTATGCCTACTTAAAATACCTTTTTATGCCTAACTTAAAAAAATTAGATTTCGTATATTTTCAATTTATTCACCAATTTCAACATATCTATCATTACTGCACATGCAGTCTTGCATCCAATTCATACGCTTACACAACTTGCTCTTCTTCGCACGGTTATTACTGGAAATCCAATTCATACGCTCACACAACTTGCTCTTCTTCGCACCGGTTATTACCGGAAAATGGATGCATCAACATCGCGAGGTCCACCATCGGTGACACTCCCCACATACTCATCCACCAAACGCCGTTTCTATTCGTTGCAACCGTTTCTAATTGTTGCAATGGTTTTTAACCAGTGCCATGGAAGGCCATAGGACGCCGTCGCCGCAACCGTTTGTAATTGTCGCAACCGTGTCTATTCGTCATCATCTTCCTCCTACATTTATTCCATTCTGGTACTTATTTCAAAAACACTAATTTTCATGATTCAATCATAAGTTATTTTTATAACTTCTCAGCCATGGAACTCCATCGAAGAATTTGTATAATTTCTGAAGATTTAAAATACGAACTCTTTTAATCAACAACGAACACATACAGGCATGAGTGTAATCATATACCCGAATCAAAGCGTCAAATGTAAACACAAAAACAACTTCACCAAATCAAGGACATACGTGATATGAAGATCTACAAATTGTCCGAGTAAATCTATTACAACAACGAATATCCCCACTTTCAGCGGTTACGTAACAGATTTAACCAAAACGATGATGGAACAAACAAATTCCGGGTATAATTCAAAAGTTCCGTATTCAATTTCTGATTAAAATGGCAATAGCGCACAATTTAAGCCACTGAATATCTGCCTTTGATGTCCATGGCATAGGTGTTCTTTAAGAAAACGATTTGGATTTCTTTTTTTTTTTTTTTGGGTAAAGCAATTTGGATTTCTTGCGACGCCCGTGTATGAAGTTCGGATATCTTCTCTTCATTTCACCAAATCAAAAGAGACGGATTTCTACATACGTTCAATAACGAACAAAGATGAAAACATGTAATGATTCATAACCAAATATTGGTCGAGTAACATATTTTTTTATGAAATAATGAATGTGTTATTCAGTATTTTATGAATAATGAATGTGTAATTTCAGTATGGGATAAAATATTAAAAACATTCCTTTTGGTTTTCACATAAATGGTGCCGACTCAATTCTTGTAAACGGTTTATATAACTTTTTCATTCCAACACATAATTATGAAGGGGTTCCAACAAAGGGGTTCATAATTGTATTGCTTTTGAATTTGAATTTGAATGGAGCGGTGTGATGATTGAAGTGCTTGCACGTAACGGTGTCTTCCGGGGTGAACGGTGCAAGTTGATAATTTTAGCATGAGGCAGTGCTTTCGACGATTAAGAATTGTTATGGATTCAGAATTCACTGGGGTGGCAGTTGGTTTTGTTTACAAATTCAAAGGGTATTATTTAAGGGGTGTGTATATTGTGACATGTTGGTTTGGGGTGGTGGTTGGTATAAAATTGTGTTTAACATGTGTTTATTAATTCAAAGGTATTGTTTAAGTGATTTGATGTGAAAAGACACAACCATTAAGTTAGCCAAAGGTACCATTTGTATGGTTATATAATTAAAAGGAAGGGGCATGTGTCTTAAATAAAGGAGTATATGTGTTAAACAAAAGGGTATGTGTTAAACAAAGGGGTATGTGTTGATCAAAGGGGTGTGTGTGTTAAAGAAAGGGGTATGTGTTAATCAAAGAGGTATGTGTGTTAAACAAAGGGGTGCATGTTGCTTTTTGTATAAGAGATATAATGTATTACCGAATTTGTCGAAGTAATGATACATATGCACATGTGCATGGATAACTGTTACTCGAAAAAAAAAAGTTTTTTTTTGGGGGGTGGGGGAGGGGGGTTTAGGTTTTTTTTTTTTTTTTTGGGGGGGGGGGGGGGTGGGATTATGTTTTTTGGGGGTTTTAGTTTTTAGCATTTAGCTGGGGGAGGGGGTTAGGTTTTTTTTTTTTTGGGGGGGGGGGGGGTTAGGTTTTTTTAGCTATTTTAGGTTGTGTTAACATTGGTTCTCGCAATAAATGGAGTTCTCGCATGAGCCCCTCCCTATACACACACACACACACACACACACACACATATATATATATATATATATATATATATACACACACACTAGTAGGAGACCCGCGCGATGCGGCGGAGATGACAATTTACAATGCGATACTCATTTTCTGTTAGTTTATCAATCATTTTGTGATATATTGTATAGTACTTATGTTAGTTTTTTTATTCGTAATGTCGTGTGCTTTATCTATGCGTTACATATCTCAAATAAATAATAACAATTACACAAATATATAAACATAAAAAGAGTGAACACAAAAATTATGTTTTTAAGTATACATCCTAGAGATTTTTTTTCTTGTCTCATGAAGCTCAAATGAGATTAGGAAAGCAAATCTGTTGGCCAACATCACTTTGCTTTAATTCATATTTTTTAATTAAAATAAACTTAAATGCATAAAATAAATAATTAAAGTGTGTATAATGTAATATATAGAAAAACAAGACATATATATATATAAACATAAAAATACGTATAAATCACACAGTCTTGTCCGGTTTTATATGGTGGGTTTTGGGTATAAACCATAAATCAAATTGTTCACCATGGTTTGGATTTTTCAAAACCAACCGACAAATGTAAAAGAAAAAAACCAACCGCAAAATCAATCCAATAAATGGTTTGGACAATTTGACAGTTTCAAACCAAATCACGAACAACTCTAGTAGCTATGGCCTATCGCTACTTCATGATTCATAATGCTCAAGGATTTAATATACATTGAAGAAGTCGACGTTATACATCATTTTTTAATGTTTATAAGATACAATCCAGATTTTGTAACTTCACATGTTTACCTAAAAAAATACTATATTCATTTTGAATAACTAAAATAGAATAAGATATAACTTGTCAACAAATATCTAAGACCAGGCGGGGCGGATGATAAAAACACATTTATACAATTGTACAACTCAAAATGATAAAAACAGAATATGAGTTAGTTTGTAAAGAAAGGCCAAATTGGTTGGTTATTTATTTGTTATCTTGTGACCAAAGAGCTATCGAGTAAGATCTTTCAACCAACAGTAAAATTGCAGATTCTACTTTTCTATAAGTTTGAAGTTGCAACGAAGCGTCCCACAAAAAAATAAAAATAAATTAACACACAGTAAATCTTCATGTGTTTTAAGGCGTGGAAAATCATTGAAAACTTGTCTTTGAAACAATGGTTCTAATATGATAGAAGGAGCAATAGTTGCCACAATAAGGAAACATATAATAAAAAAAATCTCTAAAAATTATCTCTGTCTTGAACATATTTTTCAAGCACTGTACCTTGCATGTACAACAAAAGCTATAAAACTAAGATCAATAATATTAATCAATTCGCCAATCTTTTATTAAGAGGTAATGCATCTATCTGATCCCAAAAGCCATGTTGTTATGATTGAAAAAATGGGTTAGGAAAAAAAGTTTCAACTTAACCCAACATGCCGATCCCAAAAGCCATGCTGTTACGATTAGAAAAAATGGATTAGGAAAAAAGTTTCAACTTAACCCAACATGCTATAAAAACTACCCATTTTGACAGTTGTACGTTTGACCCGTTATCCGACCTGCTCGCTTTGAAATCTTTACAGTTTTTTTTTCTTTTTTAAAATTATTATGTCTTGTTATTAATTTGGTGGTAAATATAGGCCAATTCACACAAATGCACACAAGAATAGACATTTTGGTGGTGTAAAATACTGGTCGAACCATGTATTCGGTTCCCATATCATGCTCTAAGCCACATAAAATGGCAGCATGATTGGCCATATATGAGATTATAAAAATCAAATATAACGTATTTTGGGTATCGGTACTCACTTTCTCCGTTTTTAGGTACCGGTACCAGTATTAACGGGTAAAACACCGGTAAGTACAGGTACCGTACCGGTACCAAACCGGTGTATTCGGTACCGGTACCCTCTTTTCTTGTTTTTCGTTACCGGTACCGGCTCCGGTTCGGTACCGAACGGGTACCGTGCTCATCCCTACTTTACAACACCTCAATCCATTTAACCCGTTTAGATAAATTAAATATATGAGTCATGTCCCCCTACCAGAACAACCAAACACAAGGCAAATAGACTAAAAGAGTAGGATTCATATGATGAGCAAAACAAATGGATAAAACTTACATCTTCAAAATTGTGGAAAGAATTATCCCATGAGCCAACATCTGGACCACCACCACTAACACTTATTTCATAAGCTGCATGACCAACCTATAAAACCATTAATCGAACATAGAAAAGGTAAATATAACAACACTAATCAACAGGGTAGAGTAGAGCATCAAAGGAATATTAGAAAAGAGTAAGTGCATATTTGACCTGGTAATAATCTGCTCATTTATTCTCATCATAGGAATATTATAAAAAAGCAAGTGCATATTTAATGCTTTATCATTTTGAAAGTTATCTGCATCATCAATCACAACAACCTATGAAGTTAAAAGATATTAGAAAGATCAAGAATTACATTTTTATGATAAAAAAAAATTGGATAATAAACTGCTTAGATTGCTTAATATATAGTATACCTTCATATTTGGATGATCTGACAAAACCTTTGACAATTATATAGTCCAAATAAGTCAATAACTATGAAATTAACCCTATAAGCAACCATTCACACTAACATAAACACAGACACTTTGTGAGTGTACAAACAAATGTATTATGACCACTACCAGTTTGTGATTGTTGAACTCTACCACAACCACCATAAACGTTACTGGAACAATCACCTAAACATATTATGACCACCACTTCATAAAAAGCACCAATTATAAAGCCTAAAGTAGGCGGACAAATAATATGTACTTTTAGCTTTTTTATGAACTACCAATAACCCCCAAGTAATACAAAAATCCCTCGGATAGAGTATTCAAAGCATCCAATCACACGAATGAACAATAGTTTTTTTAAAAACAAGAAGAGACTAATATGGACATCATAGATATACAAATGTCAAAACTGCACCTGCTTTACAGTATATCATGAGGGATCCATCAAGCGTTTTATGCTGCAAATCACACCAACAAGGTTCCATATCCTAGATTAGGGCAGCGTAATCTTAACTGAGTTAGTAGAATCAAAGCAATAAAGAAAGAGACTTACAGCCAATCGGTGTTCTCCTGTAATTTGTCTTTCCAGCCAGGGTTGCAATTCCAGATTCGAAGAGGTAAAGTAGAATCAAAGCCCTTGTAATTTCCTGAAAGCTAGTGAGGGGAATATGATTAGGGTTAGCAAATGAGGGATCCATAAGAAGCCATCTGAGAAATGGAGATGGTCTGAGAGCGGGATATTGAGAAGGAAGTGAAGCGGCAGGTTTGAATTTTGAAATGGCTTTTAGGGTTTCAAAGATTTGGACTGGTCACCTATATGAGATTTTTAACATCTTTCACCATATAAAAAGCCTTAATATATTCACTAAAAATTAAAAACTCTTAATTTTCAACATTCTAATTTTCTCTCTCTTATAGATATATATATATATATATATATATATATATGTATTATTACTAATGATAAGGGTTCATCCAAAAGTCCATATTACGCTCGTCATATTTCTAGATGAGTCGTTCCCCTATTTGTCTCATCCTCTCACTTCCTTCTAAAATCTCCTCACCAAAGGTTCGGAGTTCTTACACATTCTCAGTGCTCATGGGTGGTGCGTGTAACACCCCGTGTTTCGAAAGTCAAAGTCAAAGTCAAGATTTCCTATTTTGACTTCTTTGACTTGTAGTTAATCTATTTTATGGTTTACGTTAGTTGTTTTATGTGGAGTACTTATTAATAATCAAGGTTTTATCGCTATTTATCACATATTTTATCGCTTCAACGCTTATCGCAATCGCATTCTCAACTCGAATTATGTGTTCGGGTTATTGTTTTACGTGTGTGTGCCTCTTATGTGTTACTTGTGCATGTTTATTTATGTTTATGTGTGGTGAATAATCGAAACGCAATCGATACTCTATCGCAATCGAATAGCAAACGTTAAACGCAAGTTAAGTTAGGATGATTGTATGTTGATATAGTAGTTGGGATTAAAAGTAATTTGAGTAGGAAACTCCATCGCATCGCAACGCTCAACACGCGAATCGAAACCACAAAACTCATTGCGCCAAGCACTCCAATCGAGTGGTCGGCCGATCGAGCTGCCACCCAATCAGACTACCACCCGAGCGAGTTGCCACTCGTTCGAGGTGCCACCCGATCAGACTGCCACCCGATTGACCAGCCACTCTCTTCCACTTTTCCTACTTTCCTTTTTGCGAAACCCTATAAATACCTCATGTCACATCACACACTTACCTTTTCTGCACCTCTCGTCCGACCAGCACTTCTTGCCCTCATTTCCTCAGATTTCTTGCGATTCTTGTAAGTTTTCCACCTAAATCTTGTACTTTCTTGATCTAAACGCACTCCTACACCTTTCTATCTTTTGAATCTTAACTTTTAACCGTGATAACACTAGATTTGAGGTGTTCTAGGATGACGTCATCATGGTGTTCTTATGAACTTCATGTTTTGGCTTCAATCCACCAAGAACAACTTAGATCTGAACGATTTCCATACAAATAAACAAAGATCTTACATAGATCTGAACATATTCATGGCGAAAAGGGATTGAAAGATGGTTTCTAACTTTCTTCCAACTCTTTTACACTCAATGCACTCAAAACCGATGGAATCGGATCTCGTTCTGACCCCTCCTCGTTCTTAGTGTTGTGTTAGTTCAAGATCTGGATTCTATCCACGAGAATACCGATTTCGGGTTAAACATGAAACACCGTCTCGAACAGTTAACTGGTCGGACTAGGGTGGTTCCTGTCCGATCGGGTTACTAAGTAATTGACGAGGTTTCTGTTGTTTAGTACGTTATCAAATCATCTCGAGAAAACCACAAACTATCAAAGCAACCAAGGAAGAAGACGATCAGGTCGTCTGGGACGGATTGCCGTCCGATCGGATTGGTGTCCGATCGGATTGCCACCCGACCAGACAGTCACCCGATCAGATTGCACCTTGGGTCCCACGCTTAAGTTTTTATTCCAACATTTTGAGGTTTGAAACATCGAACGGATTGTCGTCCGATCGGATTATCACCTGATCGGACTACCACCCGACCATGTGATGTTAGAACTTCAACACTTAAACAATTTTCAACATGTTCAGTGTATAATGAGTTCTAAACGGATTGCCACCCGATCGGACTGTAATCCAATCGAGTGACAAACTGCTGTGAACTTGTTCTCACTGAAGTGTCCTACCAATCGGATTGTCGCCCGATCGGACTGACGTTCGATTGACCGACCTGAAAGGTAGAGATACTTCTCTGTTTTCAAAATGCTCCAACGAAAACTTCAAAAGGCAAGCCATCACACACAAACACATCCATCCCAAACGAGGCAACAATCCAATCGAATGGTCACCCGATCGTATGACCATCCGAACGGATTGTCACCCGATCGACCGGCCACCCGATCGGATTGTCACCCGATCGGATTGCCGTCCGATCCACTGACATTTGCACCGTTTTACGCGCCGCTTATCGTTTATGCTATCGTTCTGATCAGGCTAACCTCGCTCTAAGCGCTCCCTTCAATCCATTATTGCTATGAGTATACTTGAACCCTTTTTGCTTTCGCACTTTTGGGTGTTACATACGTTACCTATATCCAAATCACATCAATCACACAATGCAACACTATTTAAACGCTAACCGTTACTGCATGTTATACGTGACTCAATGGATGCTTGTTTGTTATGTTTACACATAGATTGCTGTCTACCTACCTTAGCAACGATAGTACTATAGTTTGGACTCAGCACCTGTTTACTCAGGGGTTGTTAAGGACAATTTGTTACATGGCTCACAGTGGTGAGTGTATATTACGAACTGCCTTGGGTAGTCAACCCGCAGTCATTGGTATCGATAGACTCATGTCGATAACTAACGTGCTTCATTTCACACTGTGCACGTGCTGGTTATGCGTAAACGATTTCGAACTCTATTATATCTGTTAAACTTGTATGCTCACCTTTACACTATGTGTATTGACTTTTACTTTAACGTATGTGCTAGGTGCTTAAGATGTTAATTTGCTTGGATTGCTGTGAAATCGAGGCTAGGATAGAGTCTATAAACAAAGACAATTTATTTTTATTTATTTAAATCTGAGTTGTCGGAACATGCTTTTGTTTGAAGAATATATACGTCTGTAATAACTATTTTATCTTATGGGTCATGGTATGGGACATGATATTTAAACTATTCGGTAATTTAGTCGTTATGGAATTTCTTTGAACAATCTGTTTCGCTCAGTGTCGCGCCCTGATGATTCCACCATCGGTTGGGGTGTGACAGTGCGGGTGCGGGTGCTGGTATTGGGTTTGGAAACTGGGGCATGGGTTCCTCAGGTGGGTAAGGGTTCTCTAGGATTTCTCTGATGTATTGGTCGTTATCATAATATGGGTCCAGGGGGTCCAGGTTTGGGTAAGCTGCTAGGTTTGGCATGGGTTCATCTGGTATTGGATAGCGTTGTTTATAATCTCTATGGTCGTCAAAGCAGGGGTCATGATCTGGGGGATGGGGTGCTGGTACTCTAGGTATTTCTACTAGGTCAAAATCATGCATTAGAATTTGGTCTACGATGTTTGGTTCCAGATCCATAGGTTGTGTGGGAAATAGTGGTAATGGTTGGGGTGCTATTAGTTGTTCCAGATTAGGGTCTGCAGCTGTAGTTGCTAAGATATGAAAATTTGCTAGACTCCTATTGAGCATATCCTGAGTGTGAGCATTTGTTTCTCTATTAGCGGCTGCTAGAGCACGCTGCTGCTGAAGTTTTCTCATTCTTTTTCTACGTTCATGGGCTCCTCTGCTGAACCATCCTATTTTCTTACGAGGGAATGGCTCTTCAGATTGCGCTTTGAACACAAAAATCCCGTTTTCAGTGTCAGCCGAATACCCTGGGAGGGTAGGCTGTGAAGAGGTGCCTTCGTCCCTAGGTGAGCTGGACAACTGACGGTAAGCGTCTGAAGGTCCTTGGTCGCTCATACTGAAAACTAACAAATAGGAAAATAACACACAACAATAATACAGATATGTACGTAACTCCGTAGAAAATTTCCTAACATATTCAATAATAATTTGGTGTCAGCGGAACACTTCTGTGGCTGAATCAGTGGCTTAGCTCTGATACCACCTTTTGTTGCAACCCCCGTCTCCTATTTACCCGGGAACGGGCGGCCGCGGCCAGTTTCAGTGGTATCGGTGTTATCAAATTGGGAGCGGAAATTACATCAGGACCGTAGTTAGGAAATATTTTATCTGTGTAAAATACCACCCTTTTATAATATTAAACATAGGGGAAATTCCCAAGTTTCCAGTACACACATTTTTATAGGGGTAAACCCTATTTTATTTAAATACCCGGGAACGGGCGGCCGCGGCCAGTTTCAGTGGTATCGGTGTTATCAAATTGGGAGCGGAAATTACATCAGGACCGTAGTTAGGAAATATTTTATCTGTGTAAAATACCACCCTTTTATAATATTAAACACAGGGGAAATTCCCAAGTTTCCAGTACACACATTTTTATAGGGGTAAACCCTATTTTATTTAAATAAAAACATCTCTTTATTTAGGTAACTTTTATAGCCACTTTTCCAAGCCTTCAGTGCTGTCCAGCTGGTTTCTATTTGGCTTTTACATTTTGTTACCTGAAACGCGTTTAAAAACTTTTTGTCAGTGGGAAATACTAGTGACTGAGTCCCAGTTTAATCAAGACAGGTAAAAACCGTTTACAGCATTGAGGGCGATCGCGCAATTACATTTGTTTATTTTCTACTTTAATTACCACCCACGGTACTGTCAACCCTACTTGTGGTCATGTTACTACTCATAGTGTAGTAACAAATTTTGTATACAAAACCCCAACATACCGACGATAATTGTAGAATACAAATACTCAATCACTGTTTAATATAATGTAAAACATTTGAGGTTTTGTAAAAACAATTTGCAAAAAGGAGGATTACTCACATTGTTAACTAAGGGTTTTCCTTTGTGATTTCTGGTTATTATCTATTAATTACACAAGGCACACGCGTTATTATGATAACCCAATATTTACATTAGTAATACCCTCCCCGAGACAGAATTCCAATGACTACGTGGGGCAGGACCTCGACAGCCGTTACGGAACCCTAGATCAATTGGGCAGCGTATCTAATACGTAATCGGGGGTTATGATACTTACAACGAGGTAGAACATCGTTAATTAGGGGAGTATAATGCCCGGGTATAGTGCCTACCATAGAGAAATTGAGAGAGAAATTGAAAGACTGGACGATGGAAATGAATGCCTGAGCTCCCAATTTATAGGGCTGCTACGGCAGTCCCTCGCGCCCCGCGACAGAGACAAGAGGGGTCGTCACGCCCGCGACGTAGGGTGCCTAGGCCGTAGCCTTGTCCGGCCATGGGGTAGGTTCAACACGCGTGAGGACACGTGGCGGCTCCGGGTGCGGCCTCGTAGCGAGGCGCTCGCGCCCCGCGACGTCCCTCAAGGGCTCTGTCGCGCCCCGCGACGACCCATTAAATTTCGTTTTTAATTAATTTTTATAAAAATAAAGGTATTTAGGGCCAAATTTCGTATACGGAGTGTATTTTAGGACGTATAGGGGCACTCTAAACATTTTAGGGGTGTCGGAAATATTTTGGAGGGTTGTTATACTAAAGAATATGCAAACACTATTTAAAGAATTACTAAACTTATTAAACGGTTTTCCGATTGCAACAAAAATTAACTTTTCTATACGGGTTTCTGATTGCACCAAAAAGTTAACTTTTCTATACGGGCTATACGGTCGTATAACCTTATACGGCCCGTATACAGATTTTAAAATTAAAAAACCTTATCTAACCCGGGAAACAAAATTATGCAGGCCGTATAACATTAAATTGCTCGTATACAACCAAATACGGCTCGTATAAAGCTATGCGGCCCGTATACATGGAAAACAAACAACACATTCCACCACATTAAATTCTGTGCATTAACATTCTATACGAGCCCATATAACCTTATACAGCCCGTATAGAACTAGGGATGTGAAAATAAGATTGTAGGGGTATGTAAATAAAACAACCCTATGTATAATCATAACACTAGCTAATTGTATCAAATACATTCACCACTTGTGGCCTAGTGGTCGAGTGACTTGGTTCTCCACTGGAGACTCAAGTTCAATCCCCACTAGTGTCACTTTGGTGGATAATGCAATGATAGAGAGAGTCTAGCCTCCATGCAGAGGTGTCAGACTCTATCCTGAGCCCACTCAGGTTTTCGTCCCATCGTGTGTTTACCAGAGAGTTCTGCTCTTGTGGTAGCACAACGACTGTCAAGTGGCAGCTGGTGGTATGGTTTCCCGGGGGAACGCCCAAGCCAAACTCTGAAGCCAGCGTAGACCCGTTTAAGACAATATAGTCTGGCTGAAGAGGGGCAACAGAACTCTCCAATTTAGGAAGTGTGATAGCCTAATAAAAAAAAGTCCTCGTTCCACCTAATTGTATCAAATTAAATAAACAAAAAATAGAAAGAGTAATGTACAACTTTTTCCTGCTAGTTTACATGAAATTGCATCTTGAGTCCTTAATTTTTTTTCCAGCATATGAGTATTCATGATTGCAATTTTTCAACATTTGAGTCCCTGCAAACAGTACCTTTTTTCCTACCTTTGAGTCCTCATGGTTACAATTTTTCAACATCTAAGTCCCTCCTGTTGTTAGTATTTTTGTTTTGTTTTCTTATGAGTTTATTACACTTTACCACCTCCGTCTTATTCAACTTGTCCAACAAATTCAACTTGCTCTTTTTTTCTTCAACTATTATAACGGTTATCTTTGTTATCAATGACCTCCGTGTTTCTTTTCTTATAACGTTATTTTTCTCACAAGTATTGTGGACTTTAATGTTATCAATGCGTCCATGTTTGGTTTTTCTTACAAAAAGTTACGTATGTGGACATTTAGTCGTTACTTTTTCGATGAGTTTATGTTTTCTATTTCAATTGCTATATCGAGTATCAATTTTGTTGTATTGGTACAATAATAGAATCAATACTAATCAAATTATCGCTGCAACACGCCGGGGTTTATACTAGTTACATACTCTATGATTGTATAGATGTAAATGAAATAAATATATCTAACTAATGCCCTAACTATATTATAGTTTTTCTTTTGCACTGCTTAAGTATATTATAATGTTAAGATCAAATAAGAACATATTTTAGCGTGCGAATTGTACAACTAACTAGAGTAATTAGGCTTAAACTAGGATAATTGTTTTTACTCTACAATTTTATAGTAAGTTAATAATATACCATTCATTCATATGTGCTGGGGATAATAATGTTCGAATTAATAGTAGAGTATTTATTATTTACTCCATGGCTATATATATCAGATGCTCCAACTTGAAACAAGATAGTTGTCGGTTAAGTAATGAATAATAGTATGGCAATGTCAGGCTCATCTTCTCTAGCAGATTCATCATCCTTATTTGAGCAAAACTTAAACTACACTACTGTTATTAGCAACAATTGTGGATTAGGGTTCACCTTTATGCAGATGGAGGAGCTCAAATTACAAGCACTAATCTACAAATACATGGAGGCTGGATTACCTGTTCCTTCCCATCTCATCCTTCCAATATGGAACTCGGTTCTTGCATCCATCACAGGTTTTGCGATTATATATTATTGATCAACTATTTATAACAATATTATAGCACTACAATTAATAATTACAAAAAATCAATAATTACAATAAACTAACTAATATATCCTGACGTATTATAGCACTACAAAAATTAATAATTATAAAAAATCAATAATTACAATAAACGCTAACTAATATATCCTGATGTATACTTGTTTAGGCTCAGGAGGCGACCGGAGTTTGTACGAAAACTATAAATCCACCATGGAAGCTGAACCAGGAAGATGCAAGCGAACCGACGGGAAGAAATGGAGGTGCAGCAAACAAGTTGTCACTGGTTACAAGTACTGCGAAAGGCATTTGCACCGCGGTCGGAGCCGTTCAAGAAAGGATGTGGAAGCTGATGCCGCAGTCTACGCGACCACTGCGGCAACCCATGAAAATCTATGAACTTAACACCGTATAAATAATATCTAGAAGGTTGATCTAGCTCTTGGGGTATCAACTTGTTTTAGTTTTGTTTCTTGAAAAAATGTTTTACACAATCTTGATAAGATGTTGTTGATAATTAGAAAATTGGGATTGTTGTGCATACGGTCGTAGATAAGATTTTTTGGTGAGGGGAGATGTATGGACCATTAACGACCGTGGGGTTGGAACTAGCAAGCATGGTCCCAAGTGAGGTTTTATTTTTTGTATGTTTGTGGTTTCACTGCAGGAAACTTTTCCTGTTTGAAAAGGTTGAAAAGGCAAATTTAGGCTGTTCATTGTGGTTTCACGCCACCCTCTATGTCACCCTTTAACGCTCCTAAACACCGAGCCACGGTAGTTAAAGAGGGGTGCGAAACACGGGGGCGTCATGCCATTCACTGGCGCCATTCCAAGTGTGGGGCTACCAAAAATCAACCAATCACATTTTTTTTTGTAAGCTGTAGTTAAACCTTAACGTGAATTAATGGGTGTGTTAGTTAAAACCCAGTGTTAGTGAGGTGGTGAGGCGTTATATTAAACTACAACACTTAGCCTTACTATCGTATTTGTTTCGAGTGTCAACAACTAAGTTTGAATAAACCTTCAATGTGACCGAGCCTTTGTTGGCGCATTACCTTTCTTTCACGTATTGACAATTAAGTTGATTTAATGCACTCTTTGTTGTCTCGTGTATCACCCTTGTGATGGTGGAGGGTCTTGGTAATGACAAATGTAACATTTGCTATAAATATGCAAATTTAATGATCTTCCACTCATAGTGCAACTTTTTAAAAAATCATATAGTTTTCTTTTATTACGGCTGAAAGGTTTATTTTTCAACTAATGCTGAATGGTTTGTTAGAAACCAACTTATATAAGGGGACCCGGGGCCGTGATATTTTACTTCCACGCGTGATGGAAACAAATAAATCATCGCCACTGTTCAAACTTAACGTGTGAAATGGAATTTTTGTGATAAATTTGACGCGAGATAAATGGAAGGATGTGAGGGGGTGTGAGTGTTTATTGTTGGGTGTTGTGAGTGATGTGCATTTCCACTAAAAAAGGTTGTGAGTGATGGAATAATGGTTGATGACATGACGGAAATTGATTGCATGTTGTGAGTGATAAATGGGTGGTGAGTGATAACCACCCCTACCCCCTAACAACCCTCAAAAATGTCCCAAAGCACTCCGTAATAAAAAAAAAACCCCGAACTTGTATAACGATATTTCACATGAAAAATGAAAAAAAAATAACAATAATTTCATGTCTGTCGCGGGCCGCGATAGACTTATAGTAACCTATCGCGGGTGGCGAAAGCCTAATAACTTTCCAGACACGCCTAGAGACACGTGTCATCCATGTGTCAAGCCTATAGCGGTGACTAATGCAACCTATGCCCTAGCTAGGGGCTATCGCGGGGCGCGATAGGATTATCCTAGCATATCGCGGCCCCCGAAAGACTTGCTGATTAGCTATAACTAGAGCATTTGTGCAGCAGTTCATAGTTTCTCTCTCAACTTTCTGCTCAAGATATAATACCCCTAATTTCACGATGCTTTGCCCCGTTGTAAGTGTTTTAACCCCTAAATCGCTAATTTGATACCCTGTCCGATCGATCCGAAACCCAGCAACGGATGTCAAGGTGCTGCCTGAATAAGGCTACACTTTGTTAACTACGTTGGAGTTTTGATCTCGTGATGTATCGATAAAGTAGAGTTGGGTTATTACACTAACATGTGTGCATTGTATATTTTATTAGGAACTCAGGAATTATATCAGGAAATATTACCACGAGGATTTTAGCTAAACCCTAAGTTTACAAAGTGAGTCATTATTCTTTTCCTCTCATTATTGTGAGTCATTCTCTCTTTTTACTAAATGCTTTGGAAAACCCAAAATGTTTTTATCAGTTATACTTACAGTGATTAAGTCTTTGTATTCTGAAATTACTGCCGGTATGTGGGGTTTTGTAAACATCACTTGTCAAACGTTATTATTGGGTCACAGGATCCAATATTAATATGACCACGAGCACAGAGGATTGGCCCCAGTCGCAATACTATTTTGAGTAATTGATAAATATAAACATTGTAATCGCTCTTGATCTTGTAAAATATAACAATGTGTCTTTTTATAAAATGGAATGAACTCGATAGTATTTCTTGCTGATAAAATATTTTCAAATGTGTTTTAGGTAACTTAATGTGAAGGTAATATAAGCCCGCTATGGAGCACTGAAGGCTTAAATAAAGTGGCTATAATTACCTGAATAAAAGAAGAAATTTATGTTTTCAGCAATTAGGGTTTATCCCTATTAAAACATTTGAATGGAATATGGGTTTTAGCCCATTTGATCAATATTAAAAGTTTGGTGTTTTACAAACTATGAAATTATTTCCTAACTACGATCCTGATGATTTATTCTGCTGGAAATTTAATAAACACCGATATCATCTGACTGGTTCACGGCACCCGCTCCCAGGGAAGGGTCGGGGGCTGCGACAGAAGGTGGTATCAGAGCCACTGGTTTAAGCCATTTAGGTGTTCGTTTAATACCTAAAACTTAAACATTTATGTTAGGAAATTAATATAATAACTTATGTGTTATTTCCTTGTAAATAAATCTTAATATCTATATTATGATTTTTATTTTATTTTGACAAATTTTGAATTTACAGTATGAGTGACCAAAATACATCCGATGCCTTTCGACACATGTCTGACTCCGAAATGGATGAAGGAATGTCCGGAACTGCATCAGGATACGAGGCATACACAGAAGAATCTTTTGTTTTCCAAGCAAAATCAACTGAAACCTTTCCACCCAAAAAGAGGGTACGGTTTAACAAAGAAAAAAGAGAAAAGAGAAGGTAAAAAGAAAACCAAGAAGCAACCATAACCCTAGTAGAAGGAACTGCTCAGATACTCGTGACAAAACCTTTGTGCGAGGAACTAGATAGAAGATTAGCGAATTGTGATCTTTTCCAACCTACAAGAAATGAAATAAACCTAAATCTGTTAGCAGAACCAGAACCCCAATTGCTACCATTATATCCAGAACAACCCTTAGCACCAATACCAATGTACCCTGAACCTATATAAGAAAACCCACTACCTATACCAGTATTCAACCCCAAGGAAATACCTAGGATACCAGCACCAGATCTACTGGAACTATGGTGGACTAAACTGGGCTTTCCAAAATATGGTAAACGAACCAAATCCCTATTTACCATATGGAGAACCAATACCTGCCTACAATGAATCCATACCAACGATACTCCCTCCTATGAATCTTGAAAATGTAGCTGAACTTCATCAATATGGCGAAGAACTTATAGATGAAGGAAACAAGATCCGTGCTATAGGAGAGAATCTCGTCTGGAAGTACGACGAGAGAGAGATGTAGTTTTGAGAAACAACAAACCCTAATATAATAATATATATATATATATACACTTTCCTTTTAATTTGATAAAAAAGAAGATATAAAATCCATACTAATATATATATATATATATATATATATATATAGGGTTAGAGTTGGCTACAAAGTCTATTTTTCCTATAAAGTGTAAAAAGTCATAAACACCATAATTTCAACCATAAAACACACTCAAAACCCATAAATAATATAGTGGAGATTACTAAAACACTATATTTGTGTGTTTTGTGTTATGTTTTGGATGATTCGGCTTTGATTATCGAATGACTAACATTAGTGTGTTTTATCTTGGTTATCATGTTGTGTTTTGTATTCATAGTTATACGATGGTGTGTTTGAAGTTTTTAAGGACTCTTAGGGTTTGGATATTGTGTTTTAGTGATCTTCATTATGTTATTTGTGAGTCTGAGTGTGTTTAATGGCTGAAATTGTGGTGTTTTATGACTTTGTACACTTTGTAGGAAAAATAGACTTTGTAGCCGAACCCCACCCTATATATATATATATATATATGTATGTATCGACGCATATAATTACTAACGTGTAGAATTATAGTTGTAGTTTGTATTGATGCATTATATATATAAAAAGAGTAAATGTCGCAATGATCGACGGTTTTGGTTAAATGTGTTTGAATATTTGTATGTTTAAAGTATTCTGTGATATTAGCCTCTGATAATGTTTACAATCCAAATGTCAAACGAAGTAAATCAGGAGAATAATAATGATAACGGAAACCAAGTGGATAAAAGTGCTATAGAACATATAGTAGCACAAGGAATACTAGACGCCATACCATTTATTATCGATGCTATTAATAAACCTAAGCTGGTAAACGATACTACTATTATAGGCAGTAAATGTACGCACACCGAGCCAAGTCATAGCGTTAATTAAGATAGCGGTATTCTTATCAAAGCTCCAATTCCTAAATGAAAGAAAACTATCGGTTATGGTTGTTCTTACAAAGAACTCCTGTCATGCAAACCAATCGAATTCTCGGGTAATGAAGGAGCCATTTAAGCCTTACGCTGGTTAGAAAAGACTGAAGCGGTTTTAAAAATTAGTAAATGTGCTAATGAGGATAAAATCATGTATACTTATAACCTTTTCAAGGATGAAGCATTGGAATGGTGGAATACCATTCTTCAATCAAAAGGAAGTGACATGGTTTATAATATGGAATTGAATGACTTTAAGGAAATAGTTGAAAGGAAATTATGTCCTCCTCACGAAAAAAGAGCAGATAGCCAATAAATTCCTAAACCATAAAACGATTGGGGTAAATTGTCGTGAATTTACTACCAAGTTCTTCGAGTATGCTAGGATTGTACCAACACTAGCTTCGCCAGAACTAGTATGAATCTCCCGTTACATCTTGGGATTAATCAGTGAAATCAGAGATATGGTCAAAGCAGCTAGACCACAAACAATTGAAGAAACAGTGGAGCTTGCTAACACTTTGACAAATGGACTGATACGCACACAGGAAGAAAACCAGAAGAAGGATCTAGCCGAAAGGATTACACAGGAACTACGTTCTGGTAATTCCTATCATGGAAAAGGAGCAAGTCCATCCTCTTCTTCACCTTCATGTAAATTCTGTAAGAAGAAACATACAGGAAGATGTGTTCTGTTCTACAACTTCTGCAAGATACCAGGACATAAGGAAGAATGGTGTAGGAAGAAACTTAATGCCAAAATATGCTACAACTGCGGAGAGTCAGGCCATATCAAACCAAACTGCCCAAAATTAGCTACAACAACTAATAACAAAGAAAAGGCAACGGAAGGACCCAAGAAGAATGCCAGAGCATTCGTACTGACAACCAAGGAAGCCGAGTTAATTCCGGATGTGATTACCGGTACGTTTCTCGTTCATGATGTCTATGCTAAAGTATTATTTGACTCTGGTGCAAAACAAAGTTTTATAAATACTACTTTCTGTCAATTACTCAATCAACCATTAACTAAACTATGCTAAGCTTGTATGGTGGAAACTGTTGGTGCACTACATCTGCTGATTCCGTCTTGTATCGAGTCATAGTCTTAGTTTGTTAGATTTGGGCGCGTTTACGAGAAAACAGGAGAGTTTAGGCGTATTATAGTTCTGGACCGCTTATTCGGACATGCCGAATAAGTGGACCAGACCTGGACCGCTTATTCGGACATGACGAATAAGTGGACCAGACCTGGATCGCTTTTACGGACGTGACGTATAAGTGGACCAGAAATCCTATAAATACCCTTGGAGAGGTCCCCAAATGTAACGTGGTGTAGAAATCGTGCCGAAGTGCTGCCGGTGCGAGATTTGAAGTGTAATCAGTGTCAAATCAATAAACAAGTAGTTAAAGTGATTTGCCTGCTGTTTCTACCTTAGTTTCTTGTTATTCCGCACCTGAAACCAAGGAGAAAGCCTCTGAACGACTCGTTCGGGTCGGAATCCGATCCTACAATTGGTATCAGAGCTCAGGAGGAGGTTCTCTGCAGAAATTAGCCGGATTTCGTCACTTTTTCTTACTTCTACACCTTCTTTTTCTGATTCGGGAAGATTTCACGGTCGGAATTCGCTCAAATTCTCACAGATTGTGCGCAATAGTATCGTGACAAACCCTGGAAAGTTTCAGATCAAAATTCGAAGTTTTAGTGGGTCAAAATTGAATTGAAGGCTGGTCCGCTTTTGTGACAAATTCTGGTCCGCTTTTGTGACAAGTCTGGTCCGCTTTTGTGACAAGTCTGGTCCGCTTTTGTGACAAGTCTGGTCCGCTTTTGTGACAAGTCTGGTCCGCTTTTACGGACAAATTCTGGTCCGCTTATTTGAACATTAGCTGGTCAGCTTATTCGGACGTTGAGTAGGTTAGCTTATTCGGACGTTGAGTAGGTCAGCTTATTCGGACGTTGAGTTGGTTAGCTTATTCAGACATTGTGCAGATTCGCTTATCCGGACATCACAGTTCCACTTATCTCTCACAGTGTTTGAAAAACGTGTTACTGAATCATGGGTTTTAATATCTTTAACATGACTCAAGAAATAGTTGATAAAAGAAGAGTATTAACTAAAGAGTTTGATTCATTTTCAGGTTTTCCAGGAGAAAGCACAAAATGTGTCATTAAGAAATACAAACATCTTGTTAGTTCAATGTCCGAAGTTGGTTTAACCAAAGCACCAGAAGAGTGGGTTGAAAAATTTATCAGTGCTTTACCGAAAGAAGAATGGGAAGATTATGTCTTGAACTTGAAAAGCTCTAGAGAATTTTCTCAACTGACAATTTCTCCACTCATTGGTAAGATTGAAGAACAGATGATGATCAAAGATGAGAAAAAGAAAAAGGAAGTTTTAAAAGTTAAAGAATCTGTGATGAATGAATCGTCAAGGTCTGCATCAGTATGCTCAAATTGTCACAACTTCAAGACAGTCAATGACAAACTTGTGAAGGATGCAGAAAGTTTAGCATTGGAGTTCAAGAAGTTGAACAATAAGAAGAAAGCTGATGAAAAACAGATTCTAGACTTACAGGGTATTTGTGAGAAGTTGAAAGTCGAAAATGGCAAACTGTTGGGTAGTGTGAACAGTTTGACATTAGAGAACAAAGGTTTGAAAGAAAATGAAAAGGTCTTTGAAAGCAAACAGAAATCATCAGAAAATGAAGATTTCTGGATAAAATTGGAGAACAAAAATCTTAAAGCTAATGAAGTGAAACTTCAAGAACAGATAAATATTTTGGAAAATGAAAAATCGGTTCTTGAAAATTTGAAAAATGATAATGAAAATTCAATCAAGTCTCATCTTGAAAGAATCTCTAAGCTTGAAGACGAAGCTAAGAGTTCAAGGATCAAGATTGATGAACTTGAAAAGAAATTGATCAGTTTTGCGACTAAGTCTGACAAGTTGAATATTCCTTGTCCAAAACCGATCAATTCTGTTCCAATAAGTGACTGTGTCACAAACTTTGACTCTGTCAAAGTTGAAGATTGTGATGATGCATCCGATGATGAAAATATTAAAAAAGAAAAACAAAAATTGTTTTTAAATTTGAAAGAAAAATTTCAGAAAACTGTTTTGCAATCGACCGAAAAAGGTGAATGTTCTAAGCAAAAGCCTTTGAGGAAGAAAGCAGAACAGAAACAAAAAGATAATAAAAGTTCATCGGATCGATCATCCAATCAAAAACAAAATTTACAAAAAATAAAAAATGAAAACTCAAAAAATGTTGGTAATAAGTGGTGCAGGTTTGACCACAGTGCTCAAAAGCCAAATCCAGCAAACTTGAGGAAGGAATATCACCAAGCCAGACAATGCTATGATTTGAGCGTTTGGTGTGAAGGTGGTATACGGTACGATAACAGAGTGTGTTACCGATGCGGCTATCATGGACACATTGCTGTTAACTGCCGGAGTTGGAGTTATGAGACCAGAAGGTGCTACAACTGCAACATCAAAGGTCACATTGCCAGAGATTGCCCAAGGAAATCGAATGACAGATTGAGGGTTAATTCTCAGAAATTGGCAAAGATTCCAGTCAAAGTCAAGCCCCAGGAACAGAAGGTTCTAAAACCTAAAGTTCAAGAACAGAAAATTCAAGAAAAGAAAGTCAAGCTTTCACAGGGGCAGAAAGACAGACTGAGGAAGAAAAGAAAGAAAGCGAGAGAATATCTCCAGAAGATTTTGTCCTCGGGTTCACCGAACAAAAAGATTGAAAGTTCTGATGAATCGACTCCCTCAGCCGCAAAAACAAGCAAGACGAATTCATCAGATACAAATCTGAGGACAGAACAGAGAGGGAAGAAGAAAGAGAAGGTCGGCGATGAATCTGACAGATCAAAGTCGGACAAGCCACCTGCAGGCAATGATTCTGGTTCGTCAAAGCCAGAGGAGCCTTTGGTTGAGGTAAAAAAGGAGAATTCAGGTTTAGCAATGGATGATGCAAATTTTCCACCATTGTTGAACAAGAATTCGAAATCACCCAAGGACCGTCAGGCTTGGGTGAATCTGTTTAAATGAAAAACCTGACTTGCCGGAGATCCCAAGATGGTATCGTGGATCATGAATCGGCACATTTCTTGAGAAATTTCACTTTGGTGATTTTTCGCCTCGTACGTGGTAAATCAGGGACATTAATTTGTACTTGATTTTCTACTGATGGTTTATGATCAAACTGGAAATAATAAATCTTTAAAAGGTTTGAAGAAAACAAGATGATGAGATAACCCCAAATCTACAAATGGTTGGAACACAAACTAATTTTTCCGGAAAAACCATTTTGATTGAAACAAACTTGAGTGTTTTGAAATCATTATGGGAAAATAGTTTGTTGTGAGGGGGAGTTCTGATTGTTTTTTGCACGAGAATGGTGAATTGAGGTAATTCACATAATGTTGTCAAATTTCTTGTATAGTTTGTTTTCAATTTTTTTTTTCAGAAAATCAAAATTGAAATATATTTTGATTTTAGGGGGAGTAATAAAATTTTGAAAAATTTAAAAAAATTGAAAAATGAAAATGAGTTTTGTTGCAAAAAGAGGAGATGATAGTACATTGGTGGACTATCACAGCATGCTAGAGATTTGTAAAGACAAAATTGTTTTTAAACAAGTCTTACTAATGATGTGTCAGTAGGCTTCACACAGTTAGTAAATTGTATTCAAGATATAAACATAAAATCAAAACTTACTTATTTTGTGGGGAACACTACTTGGATATATAGGTAACCCCTGAAATCTCGTTTGAAAGGTTTCTTATTCTGGAATACTAGGTTCTTGTACTCAATTGATGTCTGGGGTATTATTCCGGGACTTCTGCTGAACGGTAGTTCTGACCTAGTCCCTGGCTAATACTTTCTTCATATGCTTGAAACATAGCATAAAGCCCTCAGCTGATTAGACAATAAAATTGATGATCAGTTGTTGTAGCTGAAAAGATCCTCTAAAGGGGACCCACTGCTAAGTCGAAACTGATATCTCTCTGCTGAACGGAAGTTCTGACCTGAGATCCCTCAGTTCTCGCATTTTTCCCCTAATTTATATACAGATATCATTTGTAGTTATACTTACCTGTAGATCAGAATATTGGGATCTGGATACGGGAGTATATTCAAGAGGTGGGACACTCAAATAAGTTTAAGTGCTAATACATTAAATACGTATCTTGAATCAATTGAAAATTTGTGTAGAGGTTTAAGTGGACAACAATACTGACAATCAGAAGTAAATTTGTTTTTAACATTTGCTGATTAATCAAGATCAACGGTGTTGGTGATATGTCTCAAAAACCGATATGATCCTCTTGCACAATCTCTCAAAAATAGTGTTCATTTCTGTATTGTTCAAAATTCAAAAATCCAAAAATATTGTATTTTTGTTTGATATTTGAAAACTACAAAAAGATTTTCGACAACAGAGTGTGAAGAACTGATTTTTGTCATTTCAAGTGCTAAACATGTTGAACTTGTGGTTTGAGAGAGAGTGTTAAATTGTGAAGATTTAAATGCAAAATTTGGTTCATTAACTTGATGACTAAGTTGAATGGTAACCTACAATTTGATCTTCATAATTTTTCTTATACGATTAGTTAATTCATTAAGTTGAATTACAAATTGTATTGGTTTGTGATAGTGCGTTTGAGTTGTGCAGGTTTCTGATCCTGTTGCTACGGATAGCCAGGAGATATATCAGAACCAGAGAAGAGCTTAAACAGAGAAAGCCAGGAGTTGATTTCAATGGTGATAACGGCTTCCAGACAGAGATCCCAGCATGATGATAGGGGGAGTCTGACGAAAGTTAGAGCCAGAGAAAGATCCAGGCATATGATTCCAGGATGAGTTCCTGAAGAAGATCGAACAAGATTGAGTTATCTGTCGACTACATCTTCATTCGAGTCTTAAAATGATAGAATGATAAAGAGAGAGAAGCCCGAAGACTGATCAAGACTAAAGAACTGAAGACAGAATGGTGTGACTCGATAGTCGACTCCATCAACATCTGAGGGGGAGTCTGTTGGTGCACTACATCTGCTGATTCCGTCTTGTATCGAGTCATAGTCTTAGTTTGTTAGATTTGGGCGCGTTTACGAGAAAACAGGAGAGTTTAGGCGTATTATAGTTCTGGACCGCTTATTCGGACATGCCGAATAAGTGGACCAGACCTGGACCGCTTATTCGGACATGACGAATAAGTGGACCAGACCTGGATCGCTTTTACGGACGTGACGTATAAGTGGACCAGAAATCCTATAAATACCCTTGGAGAGGTCCCCAAATGTAACGTGGTGTAGAAATCGTGCCGAAGTGCTGCCGGTGCGAGATTTGAAGTGTAATCAGTGTCAAATCAATAAACAAGTAGTTAAAGTGATTTGCCTGCTGTTTCTACCTTAGTTTCTTGTTATTCCGCACCTGAAACCAAGGAGAAAGCCTCTGAACGACTCGTTCGGGTCGGAATCCGATCCTACAGAAACGGCAAATGGAAGTTCTATCAGCATAAGTGAAATCCTTCAGAAAGGAAAGATAGAATTTTTAGGACATAAGTTCACCGCTAACCTTTTACCAATGAATCTAGCCGGATTCGATGTCGTATGAGGGATGGATTGGTTGGTGGCCAATCATGCGAGAATTTTGTGTGATCAAAATTCTGTATAAGTTCGTACTCCAACTGGAGAAAGGATTACAATTCAGGGAGACAAGCCGACAACATACACAAAGTTCATCTCAGTAATGAAAGCTGCAAGCTATGCACGAAAAGGATGAATAGTGTATATGATTTCGGAAATCATTAGCAATAAAGGAAAAGAGTTAAAAGATATTCTCGTAGTATCTGATTTCTCAGACATTTTCCCAGAAGAGCTACCTGGACTACCGCCAGATCGCGAGGTTGAATTTAAAATTCACCTAATACCAAGAACTGCACCAATTGCCAAAGCACCCTATCGCTTAGCGCCAACAGAGATGCTGGAATTGAAGAAGCAATTAGAAGAATTATTAGAAAAAGGTTTCATACAACCTAGTTCATCGCCTTGGGGAGCGCCTGTGTTATTCGTCAAGAAGAAAGATGGATCGATGCGCATGTGTATTGATTACAGAGATTTGAATAAGATTACGATTAAATATCGGTATCCACTACCGAGAATCGATGATCTATTCGATCAACGTCAAGGAGCTTGATTCTTCTCGAAGATTGACTTACGCTCAGGATATCATCAACTGAAGGTACTGGAAGAGGATGTTCCTAAGACTGCTTTTAAGACAAATGGTCATTATGAATTTACAGTCATGCCATTCGGTTTGACAAATTCCCCAATAACATTTATGGATATGATGAACAGGATATGTAAACCATACCTGGATAAATTCATAATTGTCTTTATAGATGATATACTAATTTACTCCAAGAGTAAGGAGGAGCATGCCGGACATTTACAAATACTTCTATCATCGTTGAGAAAGGAAAAGCTTTAGCTAAATTCTCAAAATGTGAATTCTGATTGCAAGAAGTACAATTTCTTGGGCACTTAGTTATTTATGAAGGAATTCATGCAGATCCTATAAATTTCGAAACTATTACCAAACGAAAAGTCCGTGATTCACCAACAGAAGTAAGAAGTTTTCTTGGATTGGTAGGATATTATAGGCGTTTTATTCAAGATTTTTCTAGAATAGCTATTCCATTAACCAAACTAACATGCAAGTCAGTTAAGTTTGAATGGGGACCAAAATAGGAGGAAGCATTCAAGGTTCTGAAGCAAAGGTTAACATTTGCTATAAATATGCAAATTTAATGATCTTCCACTCATAGTGCAACTTGTTAAAAAAATCATATAGTTTTCTTTTAATACGGCTGAAAGGTTTATTTTTCAACTAATGCTGAATGGTTTGTTAAAGACCAACTTATATAACAACCCTAAAAATGTCCCAAAACACTCTGTAATCAAAAAACCCAAACTTGTAAAACGATATTCCGCATGAAAAATGAAATAAAATAATTTCATGTCTGTCGCAGGCCGCGACAGACTTATAGTAACCTATTGCGGGTGGCGAAAGCCTAATAACTTTCCGGACACGCCTAGGGACACGTGTCGTCCACGTGTCAAGCCTATACCAATGACTAGTGCCTCGCGGGGCACGATAGGATTACCCTAGCATATCGCGGCCCCCGAAAGACTTGCTAATCAGCTATAAATAAAGCATTCGTGCAACAGTTCAAAGTCGTTCAAAACTTTCTTTCTCTCTCAACTTTCTGCTCAAGATAGAATACCCCTAATAACAGGAAGCTTTACCCCGTTGTAAGTGTTTTAACCCCTAAATCACTAATTCGATACCTTGTCCGATCGATACGAAACCCAGCAACGGATGTCAAGGTGATGCTTGAATAAGGCTACAGTTTGTTAACTACGTTGGGGTTTTGATCTCGTGATGTATTGATAAAGTAGAGTTGGGTTATTATACTAACACGTGTGCATTGTATATTTTATTAGGAACTCAGAAATTTTATCAGTAAATATTACCAGGAGGTTTTTAGCTAAACCCCAAGTTTACAAAGTGAGTCACTCTTCGTTTCCTCACATTATTGTGAGTCATTCTCTCTTTTTCTCAAATGCTTTGCAAAACCCAAAATGTTTTTATCAGTTATATTTATAGTGATTAAGTCTTTGTATTCTGAAATTATTGCCGGTATGTGGGGTTTTGTATACATCACTTGTCAAACGTTATTATTGGGTGACAGGATCCAATAGTAATATGACCACGAGCACAGGGGATTGGCCCTAGTCGCCATACTGTTTTGAGTAATTGATAGATAAAAACATTGTAATCGCTCTTGATCCTGTAAAATATAACAATGTGTCTTTTTTATAAAATGGAATGAACTCGTCGGTATTTCTTGCTGATAAAATGTTTTCAAACGCGTTTAAGGTAATTTACTGTGAACGTAATAGAAGCCCGCTTTGGAGCACTGAAGGCTTAAATAAAGTGGCTATGATTACCTGAATAAAAGAAGAAATTTATGTTTTCAGCAATTAGGGTTTATCCCTATTAAAACATTTGAATGCAATATGAGTTTTAGCCCATTTGTTTTTGGTGTTTTACAAACTCTGAAATTATTTACTAACTACGATCCTGATGATTTATTACGCTGCAAATTTAATAAACACCGATATCATATGACTGGTTTATGGCTCCCGCTCTCAGGGTAGGGTTTGGGGCTATGATATCTTATAGGGAAGTGACTTAAGTAATATTGTAGGTTTTCAGATCACATGGTGATTTCCAACATATGGTGGTTTAACAAACCTTAATAGTTATTTTTGTAATGTACTATTAAGTCTATGGCTCAAATGTGATCCAGATAATTAGCCTCTTTTAGTTGCCTAATAACCTTCCTATTTGATTAATTACAACAAGTGGTTTAACCTTTTGATTATTGTTCATCAAACCGTTTTGTCAGGGTAGGGTTTGGGGCTATGATATCTTATAGGGAAGTGACTTAAGTAATATCGTAGGTTTTCAGATCACATGATGATTTCCAACATATGGTGGTTTAACAAACCTTAATAGTTATTTTTTTAATGTACTATTGAGTCTATGGCTCAAATGTGATCTAGATAATTAGCCTCTTTTAGTTGCCTAATAACCTTCCTATTTGATTAATTACAACAAGTGGTTTAACCTTTTGATTATGGTTAAACCACTTGTTGTAATTAATCAAATAGGAAGGTTATTAGGCAACTAAAAGAGGCTAATTATCTGGATCACGTTTGAGCCATAGACTCAATAGTACATTACAAAAATAACTATTAAGGTTTGTTAAACCACCATATGTTGGAAATCACCATGTGATCTGAAAACCTACGATATTACTTAAGTCACTTCCCTATAAGATATCATAGCCCCAAACCCTACCCTGAGAGCGGGAGCCATAAACCAGTCATATGATATCGGTGTTTATTAAATTTGCAGCGTAATAAATCATCAGGATCGTAGTTAGTAAATAATTTCAGAGTTTGTAAAACACCAAAAACAAATGGGCTAAAACCCATATTGCATTCAAATCTTTTAATAGGGATAAACCCTAATTGCTGAAACATAAATTTCTTCTTTTATTTAGGTAATCATAGCCACTTTATTTAAGCCTTCAGTGCTCCAAAGCGGGCTTCTATTACGTTCATAGTAAATTACCTTAAACGCATTTGAAAACATTTTATCAGCAAGAAATACTGACGAGTTCATTCCATTTTATAAAAAAGACACATTGTTATATTTTACAGGATCAAGAGCGATTACAATATTTTTATCTATCAATTACTCAAAACAGTATGGCGACTAGGGCCAATCCCCTGTGCTCGTGGTCATATTACTATTGGATCCTGTCACCCAATAATAACGTTTGACAAGTGATGTATACAAAACCCCACATACCGGCAGTAATTTCAGAATACAAAGACTTAATCACTATAAATATAACTGATAAAAACATTTAGGGTTTTGCAAAGCATTTGAGAAAAAGAGAGAATGACTCACAATAATGTGAGGAAACGAAGAGTGACTCACTTTGTAAACTTGGGGTTTAGCTAAAAACCTCCTGGTAATATTTACTGATAAAATTTCTAATAATATATTGTTATACATCAAGCTTGTGTATCTTTGTCGGTGATGGATCATAATCTTACATCAGTAAGGGCCAAAACAAGTAATGTCATAAAGGTGGTCCTAGATTTAGAATGGAAACTTTTTGGATTAAAGTCACATAGACGACATTCATCCTCGATAAGATGATCATTTATTAGGTTTGATTTGGAATATATTTATATCTTTAAGACTATGGGGTATGGGGCTTGGGTTGGGGCATGGGTTGGCTGAAAACGCCTAAGTCACCACCCCGGAGGCTTGGATTGGGGTGTGGCGTGGGGCGGTCTAGTGATCCTATGTGGCGGGCTCCTATTCGCTATGTCCTATTCCCTTTTTTTTTAATAAACTGCCAAGCCACGCCCCAACCCAAGTCCCACCATACCCCACGGACACGTCACTCACCTGTGGGGGCTCGAACTCCACGTGTCAACTCATGCCCCCAACCCAAGCCCCACCATACCCCACGGTCTAAGACTATGGGGTATGGAGGGGCTTGAGTTGGGGGCATTGCTCGACACGTGACAAATGTTGCCTTTATCAGTTCACACCCAAAAAAGTGTGGCGTGGAAGCGGCGTGACCAGGCCGGCGTTGTGGAAGGGGCTAGCCAAACGGTCATCAACAACTAGCCAACCATTGACAGACGTGTCACCTCAGGCCAACGCCACACGCCAAGCAGTATTGCCATGCTAAGTTGGCAACGTCCACCAAAACACTAAACCAGAGTAGAACACCCGGTTGAAAGGCCATCAACACCCAAAAGTCACGCACATACCCAGCGGTCTAAAGACTGAAGCTTTGTTGAAGCTATTAAACAAGCATAGATCTAATAGTTATTTCGCGTCATCTAACGTCTCACCCTCTTTTTTGTCCTCTATTAATTTTGTCCCTCTGATCAGATCCAATACTTATGTCTAATAAGTCCCTCATGTATAGGGATATTTGCTATTAAAGCTAATTAGATTAGAGATAAGTGAATATTTGAGACAACTATTCGGATATGAAATCAAATATGAGATTTAAGATTAAATATTTTCACAAATTACTCTATATAATATTTACCGTAGCTTCTTACCTACGGTAGATGTTTTGGTTGGTCCACGTGTCCTAACCTCACTGGTTACAATTTTTTTAACATTTTAACTTTTTTTACTAGGGTGCTAAACAGGTCGTGTTGACGGATTCAATCTTACCCGAACTCGAAAATCGTATCATACATATGAACCCGAACACGACCCGTTCAACCCAAATTTTTTTTCTGAAATTAATATATTAAATTAAAATTTACTTAAAAAACACAAATGTATAAAACAAAACTATATTGAATTATAAAATCTTATGGTAATTTCTCTTTTTAAGTTATAATTACGGGATAAAATACATACCTCATTTAATTTATGACATAAAACAACCTATAAAAAAATAAAATATAATATAAATGTGTTAAACGGGTCAACCCGCCAACCTGATCGGGTTGACCCAAACCCGACCCGTTAACCTAAACGGGTTCAACCTAAAACTGACTCGAACCTATTTAGACTAAATCTAAACTCGCGAATTTCGTGTTAGGTCGTTCGTCTCGTGTTTTCAGGTCGTGTCTGAAATTCACGTGTCACACCCTGGCTTTTGCGGAAGCGTGGGTTTATTTGGTATGACTTCTTAATACCATAGCAACAATCACAACAATGCTATATGAATATAAAACACACGATAGTCATCCATTCATTGAATTTAAGAGTTACCACAGCATCATTGTTTTAAGAGTTGACACATGAAACAAAATACAAACATGACATGAATTTAAAACGTGTTCACTTGACATAACAAGAGACTTGAATAAAACATGGTTTAAGACTTGTAACCCGTCCAGGAAAGGGTCACACCTCCTAAACTTGGATGACATCATTACTCCCTACGCAGCTTAACATCATTGCACACTTGGCCAGATCCTTTAATTTCCTGAAATACATGTAGTTTGAAAAATCAACAAAAAGTTGAGCGAGTTCATGTAAAAGTGAGAATGTATAAAACTTTCATGTATAAAAGTCCCTGGTATGTAGCAATAAGGAAAAAGAGATCACCAATAGGTTTCAAATCCACTGGTATGTGTGAAAAGGTGCAAGATAACTCAAACCTAGCAAAATTTTTACCGGGCTTCGGCAGTAAGACACAGTCACCTCTATGGGCCACCCCGGCCTCACGGGTGTGGGCTTGCTACACCCAAATAGATCTATCACTCTTGTGTCCCTCGGTCCTAACAACGAGGATTAATGGCCTTAAGTGTTGTACCCACCCCTCACATGATCTAGTAGTAAAACCCTCCCTACGCTAACCATACCATGTAAATAAATGTTTGTAATAATTGTCGCATGTATTTCACCCCCGAAGTATAAAACTGAAAACAGTAAAGAGAATAGGGGGACATGAACTCACAGAAGTGTGTATCCTGTAACGTCAACCTCAAATATTTATATGTGTATTTCCTTCCCAAGGATGGGGGTATTTATACATGTACACTTGTAATTCCGAAAAATATATTTTTAGTCCCACTTAGAAAAATATATTTAGATTATTTGTCTTAAAAAATCTTACTTCAAAATATATATATTTTTCCCAAAAATATTATATTTTACCTCATAGGTTTTCCAAAATAATATTTTACCAAAAATATACGTATAAGAGTATTTTTCCGAAATACTACATAAGTCACGTTTTAGCGTTTTGTATTGCAATAAAAATTGCGTAACTTAAATATTTATTTCGTAAGAGTTTTAAGTATTATTTTGGGGTCAATATTTTATGGTATTCATGTGTTATATTATTTCATCCTAAAAATAATATAACTAATTCACAAAATAAACAAACAATGATCACACAAGCGTTTTAGTATAAAATATATATTCTAAATATATATTTATCAAGTTTTATTTACGAAAATCAACCTCTAGCATTTAATATCTTTGTAATAAAAATCATGGCAAAGTTTATTTTGAAAACCAAGTTAAAAATATGTTTGTAACACTTGTTAGAAAAATATTTTCTAAGTGTTAGATTTTTAGAAAAATTTCGCCAGAGTTTCCTTTGTAAATGGAGGCGTCCATGCTTACTAGCATATCATTTTCTTTTGTAAAATCATTCAATCAACTTTTCAATCAACAACATATAACCTCTATTAACCAAACTTGTCAAAAAAAGCATGGTCCGTAAACTTATGAACTTGAAAATTTATAAAAACATGTAGTAACTTACTAGCACTCTTAGTAAGTCTTGTTACCTTCCAAAATGTGATTAGTTCCTTTAAGACTTCATTTTTAAAGAGTTTGGTGTTTCACAACTTCTAGTCATATTTTCTAAAAATATTTCTTTGTGAAATTTTCTCATTACGCAAGTGTTTCTACGCTTGTTTATCCTCTAAAAATGTGATTAGTTTATGTAAGATCCAAGTTTTAACAAAACTCATACTTTTCACATGGTTCTTTCGAAAAACCACTCATGGATCTTTAGATCTACAAGTTTACACCCTACTTTGATCTTTGTTTTTCAAGAAAACATTTATTTATTCATTCAAGTTCATAGTTTATGTACTTCATCATCCACAACATCTCTAACTTTCACATCTTGCTAGTTCATGTTTTTAATCATGATCTAGCAAGTCCATGTGATGATCCATATCATTTTTACTAGCAAACAACATTCAACAAACATCATAGCACAGTGATTTCATCAACATTTTAACCATACTTCATCACAAGTTAGTTTATGTTTCAAGACTTTGTTTATGGTTCTTTAGAGTTCTTATCATTACATCATTCTTTTAACTATTAACCATAAAAAATATGAAGAGGATGAAGATCTAAGACACTTACTACTAGCACAAGGCTAGGGGAGTTCAAGAGTGTAAAAGTGGTGGTTAAAAGAAAATGAGAGAGGTCCTTGAGCTTCCGAACACACCAAGCTTCGTTGTATGATCTCTAACACCATTGGATGTATGTAGAATGCATGACAGAAAACTTGAAGGTGGTTATGGTGGTGCTTGTGTTCTCGGCTGAACAAGGAAGAGGAGAGGGTGAAGTTTGAGTTTGAAAGTGTGTTGTGATGAGAGAAGGTGATGGACTATGGGTTTAAATAAAAATCCTCCAACTCTTGTTTACACATTGGTAAAGATGTTCCCATAGTACACTACAAGTTCAATAAACAAATCAAAGTAATCAAGGGTGGGTCTCCACCCTTGTAACCGGTTTCGAAAGGGAGGGTATAGGGTTGGGTTTCAATGGTAAGGTTACTAATCTAGTTAGGATTCAATGATATAGTTAGTGTCTTTTGTGTGTTATTAATTATATAGTGTGTTAGGGTGTTCGGGGACCCTAACTAGCTCAGAAAAATAAACACAATGTGTTTGACAATATTTTTGTGTTCCGGGTAAAGTCCGGTTGTTCGGTTGGATGTTGTTCCGTTAAAGTGCTAAATTAATCAATAAGGTGTCTTTTATAATACTTTTAGTGACACATTTAATTCCCAACACTTTGGAAAGTATCTAGGACTATTTTGTCAAGTTTTTGCACTTTACTAAATTTTGTTTATTTAGTGCAGAATTTTGCATTAAAGTGTGTTTTAGGCACTTCCCGACACTATATCTATCACCTAGTGACGCAGTTTTATGGTCCTCACCTCCCTACACTCCCTACTAGTGTAGTATTCTATCTTTGGCTCATACTGGCCTCAAAAATATTGTCTGTCTAGGTTCTAGCATTGTCAGCATGTTTTCTGGGTTATCCGTTCAGTGTGCTAATTGTGCTTTGTGCATCAAGTTTGTCAGTAATGTTTGTATGAAATAAATGATGTGACAGTATGAAAGGTGATGCATATGTATGTATGTAACAGAAAAACAGAAAGCAGTTTAATCACAGTTGTAATCAAGCACAGTCATTAATCACAAATTAATTATTAATTAAGTGTACGGATACCTGTAAATGTGAGGGTTGTCACATTCTCCCCCTGTTAAGAAAATTTCGTCCCGAAATTTTAGGTTCTGCTTCTAGTTGCAGGGGTCTTGGGAAATAAATGGGGGTATTTCTCCTTCATACGATCCTCACGTTCCCACGTGAATTTTGGGTCGTGTCATGCATTCCATCGAACTTTGACGAGTTTGACACTACTCCTGCGTGTCTTGTTAATCTTCCAATTGGTAACCTCCACCGGTTCTTCGACAAAGTGGAGCGTGTCGTCGATGTGAACTTCGTCGGCAGGAATGACAACTGTCTCTTGAGTTGGACACTTTTTCAGGTTTGATACATGGAATGTATCATGAACGCCATTGAGTTCAGCAGGTAAGTCCAATTTGTATGCTACAAGTCCAATCCTTTGCAGGATTCTGAACGGGCCAATGTAACGTGGATTCAACTTCCCACGCTTTCCAAAGCGTGCCACACCCTTCCAGGGTGAAACCTTCAATAATACCATATCTCCTACCTCAAATTCCAGAGGTTTCCTTCTTCGGTCCGCATAACACTTTTGTCGATCGCGAGCCGCCTTGATGCGTTCTCGGATCTGTGCAATCTTGTCTGTCGTTTCTTGGACCAATTCCGGACCAACAAGTTGTCTTTCACCTGCGTCAGCCCAACAAATCGGTGATCGACATTTGTGTCCATAAAGAGCTTCGAACAGTGCGGCTTGAATACTTGCGTGATAACTTTTGTTGTATGAAAATTCGACCAATGGTAGGTGAGTGTCCCAACTTCCACCTAAATCCATTACGCAAGCTCGCAGCGTGTCTTCTAACGTCTGAATCGTTCGTTCACTCTGTCCATCCGTTTGCAGGTAAAATGTTGTACTTAGATTCAGCTAAGAACCAAATGCTTCTTGAAAGGATTGCCAAATCCTTGACACAAATCTTTCATCCTATCAGAGATGATTGAGAGAGGCACTCCATGTCGTACAACAATCTCTCTCATGTATATCTCAGCTAGTTTACTCGTGTTGTCTTTTTCCCTGATTGGCAATAAGTGCGCAGATTTCGTTAGCCGATCTACTATTACCCAAATTGTATCGTGACCTTTGGGCATCCTTGGCAGTTTCGTTATGAAATCCATTGAAATCTGTTCCCATTTCCAGTTGGGTATTTCAGGTTGCTGTAGAAGACCTGAAGGCTTTTGGTATTCGAATTTTACCTTGGCGCACGTTAAACATTTGCTAGCATAAACTGCAACATCGCCTTTCATCCTAGGCCACCAGTAGAAATCCTTAAGGTCTTGGTACATCTTATCCGCTCCTGGATGAATCGAGTATCACGACTTGTGAGCTTCGTCGAAAATAACCTTTCTCAATCCACCAAACAGAGGAACCCAAATTCGTTTCATGAAGTATAAAGTTCCTTCCTCGTTTGGTACCAACTGCTTCTCCATCCCACGGAGATACTCGTCCTCAATATTCCTTTCCTTCAGAGCTTCTCTCTGCGCGGCACGAATACGCAATGAGAGGTCTGTCTGGACAATCATTTCCAAAGCCCTAACCCTTATGGGCTTGATCCTTTCTTTTCGACTTAGGGCATCGGCGACGACGTTCGCCTTCCCTGGATGATACTTGATTTCACAGTCGTAGTCGTTCAACAGTTCAACCCAGTGTCTTTGCCTCATGTTAAGCTCCTTCTGGTCAAATATGTGCTGCAGGCTCTTATGATCCGTGAAGATTGTACATCGCGTACCATACAAATAATGTCGCCAGATCTTCAACGCAAATACCACTGCGCCTAATTCCAAGTCATGCGTGGTATAATTTTTCTCGTGGACCTTCAACTGGCGAGAAGCATATGCTATAAATTTCTGTCGCTGCATCAACACGCAACCCAAACCTTGACGTGAAGCATCGTAATATACCACGAAATCATCCGTTCCTTCGAGTAGCGATAAGATTGGTGCATTACAAAGCTTGTTCTTCAACAACTGGAACGCTTCTTCTTGTTTGTCTCCCCAATCAAACTTTTTATCCTTCTGGGTAAGGGAAGTCAAAGGTTGAGCGATTTTTGAGAAATCCTCAATGAACCTTTGATAATAACCAGCCAAACCTAAGAACTGTCGCATCTCGGTCGGCGTATTTGGAGCTTCCCAGTTCTTTATCGCTTCGATCTTTGTGGGGTCCACGTGAATCCCATTTCCATTAACCACATGTCCAAGAAATTGGACTTCATGCAACCAGAACTCGCACTTCGAGAACTTGGCATACAACTTCTCCTTTTTAAGTAGCTCCAAGATAGCTCTTAAATGTTGTCCGTGCTCATCCTTCGTCTTTGAGTAGATCAAAATGTCATCGATGAACACAATCACAAACTTGTCGAGGTACGGCTTGTAAACTCTGTTCATTAAATCCATAAAAACGGCTGGCACGTTTGTCAACCCAAACGGCATAACCAGAAACTCGTAATGTCCATATCGAGTTCTAAAAGCAGTCTTAGGAATACTTTCCTCTTGAATTCTCAACTGATGATATCCTGATCGCAAATCGATCTTTGAGTAGTAACTTGAACCTTGCAGCTGATTGAATAGATCATCAATTCTCGGCAGAGGATATCTATTCTTGATTATCAACTTGTTCAGTTCTCGGAAGTCGATACACATGCGAAAACTACCATCCTTCTTCTTGACAAACAAAACTGGAGCTCCCCAAGGTGAGAAGCTTGGTCTGATGAATCCCTTGTCTAACAGCTCCTGGAGCTGTGTCGACAACTCCTGCATCTCCGAAGGTGCAAGTCGGTAGGGTGCCTTAGCCACAGGCGCGGCGCCTGGAACTAAGTCAATGTAGAACTCGACTTGTCTTTGCGGTGGTAATCCTGGCAAGTCTTCTGGAAAGACTTCAGGATATTCTTTTACGACTGGAATGTCTTCGATCTTTGGCTCAGCAGCTTCTTTATCCACGATGTGTGCCAAGAAGGCAACACATCCCTTCTTTAAACACTTTCTAGCTTTCAGACAGCTAATGATTCTCAGAGGCGTA
Organism: Helianthus annuus; assembly: GCF_002127325.2. Classification (NCBI taxonomy): domain Eukaryota; kingdom Viridiplantae; phylum Streptophyta; class Magnoliopsida; order Asterales; family Asteraceae; genus Helianthus; species Helianthus annuus. Next base: position 131,306,536 of record NC_035434.2, on the reverse strand, counting down.
TCGCGCTTTTCTCCATGGACTACGATCGTCTCTCCATATTCTATTGGGATGCGGATGGTCTTTTCGTGACAAACAATCTCGGCTTTGTTGCTTGACAACCAATCCATCCCTACCACCATGTCGAAACTTCCCAACTCGACTGGTAGTAGATCCAAAGTGAACTCGCGTTATCCCAGCTCAATTACACATCCTCGGACAACTTCATTCGCTCCACCTAGCTTTCCATTAGCCAGTTCAATTGAGTACGGAACGTCTAACTTACTAGCGGTTAACCCAAGCATTTTCTTAAATTCTAATGATACGAGACTATAATCGGCACCAGTATCAAACAGAACAGATGCAAAGCGTTGGTTTATAGGGAACGTACCAGTGACAACATTTGGATCCTGGCGCGCTTCCCTTGCGCCGATGTTGAACACTCTTCCATGAGCTTGATTCAGCTTTGGGCATTCCCTCTTAAACTGCCCAATATCTCCACAATTGAGACATCCCGGTCCTCGACCATTTCCATTTCCATTTCCATTTCCATTTCCACCTTGAGTGTTGTTTTGGTTACGATTTCCGTCCCCAGCTTGATTCGCAACATTTCCACGGTTTCCATTTCTGCCATTTCCTCCCTAATGGCGGTTTCCATTACCGTTCCCATAACTTCGATTACCACCACGCCCAGCACCAGTTCTGGCCCAACACGTATCCTTCGTGTGGCCGTTCTTTCCACATCACTCGCATTTCCTCCATCTGCACTGGCCAGAATGGTGGCGCTGGCACGTATCACACTTGGGCAGATTGCCCATGTAACCCTTTCCTTTGTTTTCGACACCGGTTGTAGCTCTGGCCGGTGTGCTTGACTCACCCTTCTTGTTCACGTTACTGGTACCTTGTTTGAAGTTTGAAAATTTCCATTTGTTTTCCCCAGACGACTCCACATGAGTCTCTTTCTTCTTCTGTTCAGTAACTGAAAACTTGTTCAATCTAATAGCTTCCTCAGTAAGTGCCACACTGAGATCGATGGCTTCCGTGATCGTTACAGGCTTGGATGTGGTAACCATACTCATGATCTGGGGTGTCAATCCCCATATGAAGCGCTAAACATGTTTAAACTCGGGCGTGACCATATACGGCACCACATGAGACAAATCGTGAAACCTTTGAACATATACTGCAATCTTAGAACCCTCCATTCTCAGGTGCCAGAACTCAGTCTCTAGCTTCTGAATTTCAGCACGCGAACAGTACTTCCTCCTCATGAGCTCCTTCAGCTCATTCCATGATAACGCATAAGCTGCCGCTTCTCCTAAGGTTTGCACTTGCAGATTCCACCATGATAGGGCACCATCCAGAAACAGCCCTGAGATGTAGGTCACTTGTTGCTCAGGAGCACATTTGCTCATCCTTAGGACAGAGTCTGTCTTTTCAGCCCACCTAACAAACGCAACAGCACCTCCAGTGCCGTCGAAATTTACGGGCTTGCAGTCGAGGAATTGCTTGTAGGTGCACCCTGCACATACGTTAGAATTTTACAAATGGTATTAGCGGGCGTGCTAAAAATATCCAAATGTATCGTAATATATCTCAAACGACTTAATATTACCATTGGGTGGATTGTTATTGCCGTTGTTGTTCGAGATATTTCCGCCGGTTTCTGCATGAGAGGTCGCATACTGGGCTATAGCCGTGGCGATTATCCCTTGGAGTTCCGCCTCCGTAGTAGGCATACGCGGGTCACGTCGCGGAGGCATCTTCTAAAAGATGATCATATAGGTCAGGTCATAGTAAGTAAATAATATGCGTACGTAATAACATTCATCAATCACATAACATCACATGTAATAACATAAAATAAATAACTCAACAAAGCATGTAGTGAGAAAGTTGCCATTGAGCTTTTCATTAATCACGACCACAACATTGTTTTACAAGTCTAATAATACATCATACATCCAATGATATCATAGGGTCACATCACCCTCCAAAAATACAAGTCAAACTACACCTATCATAAACAAAAAGTGTGATCTCTCAAAAATCTTCGTAAGCTGGCTCAATCGCGACTTTCTCACCAAAATGATCTACCTGCAATCAAACCAAAAATGCCTATGGTGATGGCGGAGGAGGAGGAGGAAAATAAGAGAAAAGCAAGCGACGCATGAGCATCCAATCCTCCTCTAAGGCACGACAGACGCGCAGCAAATATGCAATCTGCTGCTCCAATGTCAAGAAACGAACATCCGAATCGGGGGAAAGAGGACGAGGAGTGTGTGGTGCTGCAAAGGGGGTCTGACAGCGACAAGGTGGACGTGGAGCTCTCTCTAACTCCTGAATACGACGGCTCAGTGCGTCCTGCTGTAGCTGCAGTGACGTAAGTATATCCTCCGTAGTGTACCCCACATGAAATGGGTGGTACGGGTCAGACAATGGCATAACAGAGGGCGTAGTCCACAAAAACGGGTCGCCCGACTGTATAAAAGATGGTGCAGCAGGTGGCGCAACATGAGGAAACTGTGACAAAAATGGATAAGATGGTGACAGTACGGGTGGAACAGAAACAGGCGGCTACCTCGATGAACCCTCTCCAGGACGAGGTGGCGGTATGTCCTGGAGGAATGTGATGGGAAGATCAGTGCGATGGATGTCCGTGGTGTGTGGGTAGAACAAAGGAATATCAGTGGGTGAAGAAACAGGTGCTACTGGAGGAGTGACAGGTAGCACAAACAGTGGATAGTCGTCATCATCCTCGATCCACCCGTTACGGGTGTCAGCATAACGAGGATCTATGTCAGCGGCGAAAGGTGCACGGTCAACCAATGTCGGCACGGGATCAGGTAAAGGTGCATCAATAACATGATCATCCACCAATGGTGGTGCAACAATGGGAAGGTCAGCAATGGGTATATCATCAACAAGAGGTGCAATGGCCGGTGCACCCATATCAGGCGGTGCAATGGCTGGGACATCATCATGAACAGGGCCATGGTCAACAACAGGCTCTGGTGCGGCGACGGGCTCAGGTCGACTAGGTCCATATCAAAATCGGCAGAAATGTCAAACAATGGATCAATGGGAGCCACTGGTGCTTCTAAGGGCCGGTCCATATGAATAAACTCGATATCATGGTCAGGATCGAAGTCCGGAGGAAAAACTGGATCGAAATCGTCATCGATCTCGTGGTCAAACTCAAACTCGTGTGACGGACCAGGTGCAGCTGACATCGCCACGTCAGGGTCGGCGTCAGGGGAGTGATGTTGCACACCCTGGTCGTGCAGGGACGTGGATGCCACAGACTCCAATGAGTCTGGAACAGGTGAACCAAGAGGAAGCTCCTCTACAGGGGCCTCAACAATAGGAAGGACAGCATCAGCATCAGTCGGGGCCCCACCCTCATAGTCGTCCTCAGGGGGACCCTCCTCGAACAGATCAATGTAGTCATCAGATACGACATTGAGTGGCACATCCGCCACGGGGAAAGCAGCAAGCGGAACGGGAGCAGGGATCACCGCAAGAGGTAAATCCCCAGCAGGAATGCCATCAGCAGGCTGTATCTCAACTCCGATGTCTGGCAGAGCGAACGGCTGGAAATCATCGTCGTCCATGCTCGTGGTGTCTGATGTGTATATGTCTCCCTCAGATGGTATCTCGTCGTCTGACACAACTGCCATGGGATCCACTGTGTCTGATACTCTTGCGTCGGAAGAAGAAACCATGGTGTCTGTAACACAACCACACATATGCACAAATATCAACATGAAATCAAATAAACATGTAAGTCACAATAAAGCAAACAAGTAATAAAACTGAAAACAGTAAAGAGAATAGGGGGACATGAACTCACAGAAGTGCGTATCCTATAACGTCAACCTCAAACTCGATCTGCTGCGTGACGACCTTCACGTACTAATGTCTATTAGACGAACGGACCGTGCCTTGGCTTAGGGTTTAGTGTTTTGCGTTGCGTTACTTTAATATTATACTTGTTAAAATAATAATAATTATTTTAACTTTTGTTTTTAGGAAAAATAGTTAGGCAACTATTTCGTATTTCACACTTCTCAAATATTTATATGTGTATTTCCTTCCCAAGGATGGGGTATTTATACATGTACACTTGTAATTCCGAAAAATATATTTTTAGTCCCACTTAGAAAAATATATTTAGATTATTTGTCTTAAAACATCTTACTTCAAAATATATATATTTTTCCCAAAAATATTATATTTTACCTCATAGGTTTTCCAAAATAATATTTTACCAAAAATATACGTATAAGAGTATTTTTCCGAAATACAACATAAGTCACGTTTTAGCGTTTTGTATTGCAATAAAAATTGCGTAACTTAAATATTTATTTCGTAAGAGTTTTTAGTATTATTTTGGGGTCAATATTTTATGGTATTCATGTGTTATATTATTTCATCCTAAAAATAATATAACTAATTCACAAAATAAACAAACAATGATCACACAAGCGTTTTAGTATAAAATATATATTCTAAATATATATTTATCAAGTTTTATTTACGAAAATCAACCTCCGGCCTTTAATATCTTTGTAATAAAAATCATGGCGAAGTTTATTTTGAAAACCAAGTTAAAAATATGTTTGTAACACTTGTTAGAAAAATATTTTCTAAGTGTTGGAGTTTTAGAAAAATTTCGCCAGAGTTTCCTTTGTAAATGGAGGCGTCCATGCTTACTAGCATATCATTTTCTTTTGTAAAATCATTCAATCAACTTTTCAATCAACAACATATAACCTCTATTAACCAAACTTGTCAAAAAAAAAAGCATGATCCGTAAACTTATGAACTTGAAAATTTATAAAAACACGTAGTAACTTACTAGCACTCTTAGTAAGTCTTGTTACCTTCCAAAATGTGATTAGTTCCTTTAAGACTTCATTTTTAAAGAGTTTGGTGTTTCACAACTTCTAGTCATATTTTCTAAAAATATTTCTTTGTGAAATTTTCTCATTACGCAAGTGTTTCTACGCTTGTTTATCCTCTAAAAATGTGATTAGTTTATGTAAGATCCAAGTTTTAACAAAACTCATACTTTTCACTTGGTTCTTTCGAAAAACCACTCATGGATCTTTAGATCTACAAGTTTACAACCTACTTTGATCTTTGTTTTTCAAGAAAACATTTATTTATTCAAGTTCATAGTTTATGTACTTCATCATCCACAACATCTCTAACTTTCACATCTTGCTTGTTCATGTTTTTAATCATGATCTAGCAAGTCCATGTGATGATCCATATCATTTTTACTAGCAAACAACATTCAACAAACATCATAGCACAAGAATAACATGATTTCATCAACATTTTAACCATACTTCATCACAAGTTAGTTTATGTTTCAAGACTTTGTTTATGGTTCTTTAGAGTTCTTATCATTACATCATTCTTTTAACTATTAACCATCAAAAATATGTATGAAGATCTAAGACACTTACTACTAGCACAAGGCTAGGGGAGTTCAAGAGTGTAAAAGTGGTGGTTAAAAGATAATGAGAGAGGTCCTTGAGCTTCCGAACACACCAAGCTTCGTTGTATGATCTCTAACACCCTTGGATGTATGTAGAATGCATGAAAGAAAACTTGAAGTTGGTGATGGTAGTGCTTGTGTCTCGGCCGAACAAGGAAGAGGAGAGGGTGAAGTTTGAGTTTGAAAGTGTGTTGTGATGAGAGAAGGTGATGGACTATGGGTTTAAATAAAAATCCTCCAACTCTTGTTTACAGATTGGTTAAGATGTTCCCATAGTACACTACAAGTTCAATAAACAAATCAAAGTAATTAAGGGTGGGTCTCCACCCTTGTAACCGGTTTCGAAGGGGGGGGGGTATAGGGTTGGGTTTCAATGGTAAGGTTACTAATCTAGTTAGGATTCAATGATATAGTTAGTGTCATTTGTGTGTTATTAATTATATAGTGTGTTAGGGTGTTCGGGGACCCTAACTAGCTCAGAAAAATAAACACAATGTGTTTGACAGTATTTTTGTGTTCCGGGTAAAGTCCGGTTGTTCGGTTGGATGTTGTTCCGTTAAAGTGCTAAATTAATCAATAAGGTGTCTTTTATAATACTTTTAGTGACACATTTAATCCCAACACTTTGGAAAGTATCTAGGACTATTTTGTCAAGTTTTTGCACTTTACTAACTTAATTAAATGCTGAATTTTGTTTATTTAGTGCAGAATTCTGCATTTAAAGTGTGTTTTAGGCACTTCCCGACACTATATCTATCTCCTAGTGACGCAGTTTTATGGTCCTCACCTCCCTACACTCTCTACTAGTGTAGTATTCTATCTCTGGCTCATACTGGCCTCAAAAACATTGTCTGTCTAGGTGCTGGCATTGTCAGCATGTTTTCTGGGTTATCCGTTCAGTGTGCTAACTGTGATTTGTGCATCAAGTTTGTCACTAATGTTTGTATGAAATAAATGATGTGACAGTATGAAAGGTGATGCATATGTATGTATGTAACAGAAAAACAGAAAGCAGTTTAATCACAGTTGTAATCAAGCACAGTCATTAATCACAAATTAATTATTAATTAAGTGTAAGGATACTTGTAAATATGAGGGTTGTCACATCACACCCCTACTTTTCATTATTCTTCATAGTTTATAGACTCCGCCGCCTGTTTTCTATCTTTCTTCCACTAAATCTCAGTGGTGGCCACGACTTTAAGAAGTAGCGATTTCGTCTCGGTGGTGGCGACGACTTTGAGGGTGAGCCGATTTAGTAAAATCATATATTTATTATAGATATATAGCGGAATGATTTATATTTTAAGTAGATTTTTTGAGGCGTGTTTAAGATTGAATGTATGGTAATTTTGATAATTACTCTACTAGTAAATAATTACGAAAATGTCATCGCGTTTTTTTTACCTTTTTTATGTTTTTCATACGTTTTATACGATAAGACTATTTGTATTTGATCTTTTGCCTATATTTTAACGTGTTCATATATATTTCCTACATATACAAAAGTAAGTTAGGGGAATAGTGCCACGCAGATGCGTGACACTTCCCTCTTCAACAAACTATTTTATTGTTTTATATTCATTTTAAAATTACGGTTTCGTCCTTAATTTAAAATAAAATTACGTTTTTACCCCAGCTCAAAATAAAATTATCTTTTTGTCCCTCGCTCAAAATTACGATTTTGCCCTCGGTTCAAAATTATGATTTTATCCCCAGATTACAATTACATTTTTGGCCCCAGTTCAAAATAAATTTTTGCTTTTGCCCCAAACTAAAAATGACGACTTTGCATTTTCGCCCCGTTTCAAAAATTATGATTTCGCCTTCAGTTTAAAATTATGTTTTTATCAGGTTCAAAATAAAAGTAAGCTTTTGCCCCCTATTCAAAATTACGATTTTGCACTCAGTTTAGAATTTTGATTTTGTCCCAGTTCAAGTTAAAAATATAGTTTTGTCCCCAGCTTAAAATTACGATTTTGTCCTTAGTGCAAAGTTATATTACGATTTTGTCTCCGGTTCAAATTTATAGTGTTGCCATCACTTTAACTTTTGCCAAATTACGATTTTACCAAAGTCAACAAATATAACTTTGCCCCAGTTCAAATTACAGTATTGCTATCGTTTTAGTTTTTTTAGCAAAACTATAAAAGTATTTTTTTAATTGGTTGACTAGATTTAATTTTTTTATGTCAAAGAGCTGCCTAACACTCGCTCATTAATCCTTACAAACTACAGTTTTGCCCTGAGCTCAGAACTACGGTCTTGTCATCGTTTTAGTTTTTTTTCCTAACAAAACTATAATAGTGTTTTTTTAATTGATTGAGAATTATTCACCTATCGACCCGCAACGCGGGCGGGGACATCAACTAGTTTTTCAACAAAAGGCACACTTAATCCCAAAAGAAAAAAAACTTTAGAACATGAATTACTACAAACCTAAACTCCAAGGTCCATTTCATAACTTCCACCATCCTAAACACCATCTTCACACACACACACACACTCCAAATCCAAACTCACACACACACACTAACTCCCCCCAAAATTACCATCCTACCCTTACCCCAATGGTGGAATCCCAATCCTACACCACTCGCCGGAGCAGCAACCCCAGATTCGAAACCATCATCCCCATCCCCACCACACCCACCAACGAAGTCCGTTTTGGCACTTCTTCCAACATCTTCACCACCACCACCATCCTCCCCCCACCCCTCCTCACCACCCTCATCATCCTCTCATGGTACCTCTCCAACATCGTCGTCCTCCTCTTAAACAAATACCTCCTCACCTTCTCCTCCTTCAAGTTCCCCATCTTCCTCACCATGCTCCACATGCTCTCCTGCACCTTCTACTCCTTCATCTCCATCCACTTCTTCCATCTTGTCCCATTCCAACACATCTCTTCCAAAAACCAACTTTCCAAAATCTTCTTACTCTCCGCTATCTTCTCTTTCTCTGTCGTTTGCGGCAACACTTCACTTAAATACCTCCCCGTCTCATTCAACCAAGCCATCGGCGCTACGACGCCGTTTTTCACTGCGATATTCGCCTTCTTGATTACCTGGCAAGGTGAATCTATTCAAGTTTATCTTGCTTTGTTACCGGTTGTGGTTGGGATTGTTATTGCTTGCAACAGCGAGCCCTTGTTTCATTTGTTTGGATTTATGTTGTGTGTCGGTTCGACCGCTGGTCGGGCGTTGAAGTCGGTTGTGCAAGGGTTACTCCTGACCTCGGATTCGGAGAAGCTGAATTCGATGAATTTGTTGTTGTATATGGCGCCGATGGCGGCGGTTATATTGCTGCCGATTAGTTTGTGTATAGAAGGGAATGTGATGGCGAAAACGGTCGAGAAGGCGAGGAATGATTCGGTTTTGGTGTGGTTATTGGTTGGGAATGCGACGGTTGCGTATTTGGTGAATTTGAGTAACTTTTTGGTTACGAAGCATACGAGTGCGTTGACGTTGCAGGTGCTTGGGAATGCGAAGGCTGCGGTGGCTGCGGTTGTGTCGGTTTTGGTTTTTAAGAATCCAGTGACGGTTTTGGGGGTTTCGGGGTTTGGGGTTACGATAATGGGAGTGGTCCTCTATAGTGAGGCTAAGAGGAGATTGAAAGTTACAGCTCATTGACAGGTTATAACTTAAAAGTATCGATCACGCGGTTGTTCATGTGATTTATGACTTTAACAGTTCAATGTGTTAAAGTAAAGAACATAATTCGATTCGATTACATAACAGGATAAGGTCAGTTTCGGTTTCTTTTTTCAGATCTATGCTTTAATGCTTAGGTTGTAATACTAGTTATATGAAAATTCTTGAAATTGTTTCATTTTTGTTGTTGTTTTTGTAGAAAGAGGAATTAGCAACATTGTTTTAGTTTAGTTTGTTGACTGTCTGTTTACACTTCTGATTCATGTACTGAATTATTATCATATTAATTGATATTGTTTTGTGTATAATTAACAGCTTCTGAATGTTTTTGTTTTGAGTGTGTTCTAATTCAAGTTTACTTGTAGTTGTAATCATATATAAGAGTATGATAATAATATTCCACTGACTGTTGGAGAAATAGATTTTTCCCTTTAAAATTAAGTTTACCTTTAGTGTATGCGTTACTCGTTTTTTTATGTTTTATTTATTTAATTCATAGTCGAGTGACACAGATTCGATGTGGGTATACTTGTTTGAAGAAACTAAGATGAGATCATGAGACACACAAAAGTTTAGGATGTCACATTGATACTCTAGAAATGTGTATGCAATTTCATTGCTGCATTTGTACTTTGCAACTTGTTTTCTTCAACTGATGTCTGAAGATGGTTAGGTTTTGTTCAAATATAGGTTGGACCAAAGGCTCATTTTTTTACAATGTTGAAAAAACAAACAATGAATAGGGTTTGGGCTTTCAAAAGAGTAACATTTCCATATATAGCTATGAAAGCTATTAAAAAAGCAAGGAACCAAATAGGGCTGTTCAATTGTTCAAATTGCTCGGCGCTCGACGCTCGTTCGAAAAATGCTCGGGATTTGCTCGTTCAATTCAACTCGATTGAAAAAACGCTCGGTTCAGATCGGTTCGGTTTGTAAACGAACCGTGCACGAGCAAAGGTTCGCTCAATTTGGTTCGGCTCGGTATGCTCGATTTATTTTTTAATATGTGTGTGTGTGTGTGTGTGTCATTTTTAATGAAATAACTAGAGACCCACATTAACAATGTTTGGTTCAAGATCTAAATAGAGCTCAGTTAACTAATTAGAATTGAAGTCCAATATCAATAGTCCATTGTCCAATACTCGAGTCTCAACCTGCCATTCGATTCAGAACTACAAGACCCTAATCAAAATCCCCCATTGACCATCGTTATTCGATTTCTCCATCGCCATTCACCAAGATGCCAACTCGCTAGAGTTTTGCTTCCATCGGTTCATTCAATTTCAAACTTCCGATAGAACAAGGGTATGTTTCAATTGGTCGACGATTTATCTTCTCGTTTAGTTAATTTCGATAAAACTAGTTGAGTTTTTTTGTATTCCTTATTATTTGTTAAATTTTTTACTTGTGTTCTGTTGGACGAAACATCGAAAACTACACTTTATTCTAATAACTTGCACCCCCATCATCACTATCCTTGTTTCATCTACGACGCTCGATACTCGCTCGATGTTCGTTCGAAAAATGCTCGGAGCGAAAGACGCTCGCTCGACTTTGGCTCGGTTGGAAAAACGCTCGGTTCGGTTCGGATCGGTTTCTAAACAAATCGGGCTCGAACAAAGGTCTGATCGGTTCGGCTCGTGAACAGCCCTAGAACCAAATGGAGCAATTTTGTCATGATGCAAGTATATGGCTATTTAATGATATTTAAACTAATAGGCTAATTACCTAAAGTCCCATCATTAATTTCCATTTCTAGAATAAGGTTGAGATCCTGTACAAACAGTGCTAACTGTAAGAATCGTAAGAACAGATTAAGAACCGTAAGAACAGATCTGCTAAATCAAGGGTTGAGGTTGATTGTAAATAAAACCCTTATGATTAAAAATTAGTACTAACAAGTTAGGGGTAATTTCAAAAAATTGCTAGTTAGTTGACCATTTTCAATTAAATACAAATTCCACCAAGATTTTTTAAACTAAAATAACTTTTATATACTTCATTATTTTTTTTTAAAAAAAATATACCATAAAATCAAGTATTTTTTTTATCTTCAATATTAGTACCATTTTGCTATACCTTTTTTTTTATTTATAAAAGTAACTTTTAAAAAAGTTACCAAAAGTTTTTTATAATTGTGCTGATAATGTGCTATGTGCTGATTATGTGTTAATTACATTACAATATAATACAAAGAAACACCAAAAGTAGATATAATCAGCACATCAAGCACATCTGATGTGCTGAAAATGTAGAACGATTGAGGATGTTGTGCTAATGTCGTTTATGTTGATAATGGAGAACGATTGAGGACGATGTGCTGATAATTGAGAACGATTAAGGATATTATGCTAATTATATAGTGTTGTGCTGATTATATTTTTGTGGTGGTTCCTACAGGTTGGTTCGATCATGGAGAGTTACTAGATTATGGATATGTTAAAAAATTCAAACTTTGATTTGAATTAAACGTGCATGGATTTAGGGATGTTTTAATAATTATTTTTAATTAGTTATAAATAAATATGGTGAAAATGTCTAAATTACCGCTAAACTAATTTTTTATTGAGGGACACTTGTCAATTATGTGTTGGTTCTTACGGTTTTTACAAACATAAGTGTTTGTATTTGGTCTCATTCCTTCTAGAATAACTAACACAAGATTATGTACTTATGTACCTCTTTGATTTCCATTAAAATTAGGGCAGACAAAATGAGCGGGTTGGTAATGGGTCATTATGTCAAATTGAGCGAGTTAAAATGGGCCGCTTAAAAAGTATTAAATTGATGAGGTGGCAAAAATTTAAAAACAAGTTCGAATAATTAACGTAGTTATTTTAACCAGTTTTTTTTAAGATTTGACTAATGAATGAATATATAGTATGAATAAATCTTCTTATGTGAATATATACAATGTGAAGCTTTAACTATAAGTTAATCTTTGAGAAAGAAATATCTAAATATTTTCATAAAACAGTTCATTGCGTCGTCATCATGTGTGTATGTATACTCAATGACTTACAGATTAAGAAACTTTAACTTTAAACTGAGTGGCGGGTCTCACTGTAAGCAGCCTCTCTATTTTTACGTGGTAGAGGTAAGGTTGTCTACATGTTACCCTCCTCAGACCCTACCTTTGCTTTGCTATTGGTGAAATTTACTGAGTATGGTGATGATGACGACAACTTGGACCACCAGTGCTTTCACATAATTCGCTAGTTGAGCCACGATCTCCGATCCAGTTTGAACGATCCTAATCGCGGTACGTTCGCGATCCCGGATCGACCCGGATCGCGATTTCAAAGTTAAAATTGGCGTTCCCAACTCATCAATTCAATCGTATTACGTGCTATCGGGATCGCGATTTGCTTGAATTCGGAACGTGTATACAAATACTTTGGAACGTCGAACTAAAGCTGAAGATGGAAAGTCGGACAGAAAAAAAAACAGTTTCTGCCTGAAACCAGGAATAGCAGCGGTGCTTCCTGCGTTTTAAGCCTTCTAGGGTTTTAATATAATATAAGTTTAGGTGTTTTAACTTTTAGCCCCTCTATCTTTCACTAATTCCCATTTAATCCCTAAAACTTGTAAAATTTATATAAAAAGTGTAAAATTAGTTTGTGTATTTTAACATTTAACCCTCTCTATCTTCACTACTTTACATTTTATACTTAAACTTATAATAGCACTTAGTTATGTAATCTGTTTTGAAATTTCAAGTTTGAAGTTACTTATGAAATATGATCCAAAATAATAGCACTTAGTTTAATGGGTACATCGTACCGCATGATATGGTACATCGTACCGAAACGATCCGAAATGAGCTTACCCCCCTTCGTACCGGATTTTAGGGACCTAGCAAATTGCGATCCCGTACCACGTTCCCGTATCAGAGCGTACCGCAAACCATGTGACTATGTTTGAAACGTACAGAAGGAAACATCTTTTAGTCACACAAAAACCGTGTTGGCCACGACTAAAATAGTCAAAATAGGATCAGCTTCCTGACATTTCAACTTAGACTCAACTAGTGAACCTTATATAACATCACCTTATCTCTTGATAGTTCATCCTTCCATAATTTACAAAACTACAATGTCTTCCTCCATCTCCAAAGCAACCCTCAACTGCCAACAACTCTATCGTCTAACATACCGAATCCTCAACATGAATTCCCTCCATTTCATCCTCCTCTCCCTCCTCTTCCTCCCCCTCGCGTTCTCTGCCGTTGCAGCCGTTGAATTCTACTTCTCCTCCCCAACCAAATTCGACCCATTCAACCTCATCCTCTTCAAAACCATAATCGCCTCTTCTCAAAATCTACTCACTCTAAAAACTCTAATTACAATTCTCACCTTCATCTGCTTCATCGTCCTCCCTGTTAGAATTGGATACCAAAGAACATATTGAATCAAAACTCGTTTATTGATAATTGGTACTATTAGGGTTAAACATAAATCCTTCTATTTATAAGCCTAATAACTTGTTCAACAAGTAAACCTATTTGACTCAAACTAGGATTAAAAAACTATCTAAAAAAACCCCAAGTTTTTAACCCGGTCACTTTTTACCCGAACTTTGTAAGTCGGTCACTTTTAACCCGAACTTACGCATAATATGCAAGATTAGTCTAACAATCACCCCCCTAATCTTGCAATACCGAAAAGATATCTCATCTCGATAATCTTCAGTCGTGGCACAACAGTGTTCGGTTGTTACCAGGTTTCAAGTTGGAAATCGTTTGAGAACCGACAAATTGCGAGGAGGCCTTGTTCGACGAAACTGAAGGATGGGTGATAACGCGAACCGTGTTCCTCAAACGAAGGAACCGATGCCTAGTCTTCCATGTCCAATGCTTACGGATACAAACTACACCGTTTGGGCTATGAAGATGAAGGTAATCTTCAAGGTTTACAAGGTATGGGATGTGATTGACCCAGGAACGACCATCGATACTCACAAAGATTCTATAGCAATCGCTTTGCTATTCCAAGGGTTACCCGAAGAGCTAGTGTTGCAGATTGGGAACAATGATTCAACAAAAGAGATGTGGGAAGCGGTGAAATCTCGCAATCAAGGTGCTGAACGTGTGAAAGAAGCAAGACTTCAAACCTTAATGTCGGAATTTGAGGGTTTGAAGATGAAGGAACCAAGTACGATCGCTGAGTTCGCAGGAAAGATTTCAGGGATTGCTTCTAGATCTGCTTCTCTTGGAACAGTAATTAAAGAAGAGAAACTGGTTAAAAGGTTTCTACATAGTTTGCCGAAAAGGTTTATTCATATGGTTGCTTCTCTCGAGCAATCTCTTAACCTTAAGACAGTTGGATTTGATGATGTCGTAGGTCGTCTTATAGCCTATGAGGAACGCGTCAACCTTGAAGATAAGGAGCAACCGGTTAGAAGTGATCAGTTACTGTTGACTTATGAGGAGTGGGAAGCTAGAAAAAAGGAAGGGTACGATCGAGGCAAAGGAACGACCGAGTCTAGTCAAAGAGGTTGGGGTTGCGGTTGAGAAAAAACCGGGGGTCAAGATAAAGATAAGGAACCGGATCAAAAACCAAAGAAGGATCGTTCTAAGATAAAGTGCTTTCGATGTGATGAATTAGGGCATTTTTCTTCGGATTGTCTTACACGTAAAAAGGACGATGACGAGGAAAACAATCTTATTCAAAGGGTTGAACCGGTTCTTTACTTGCAAACACACGTTGAAGAGGCTAATGATGTGTTTCTAGACGAGGAAAGGATTATTCCAAGGATGTATGCTTCGAGCCCAAGTGAACTCAATACATGGTTTCTTGACAACGGGGCGAGTAACTACATGACGGGTAAAAAAGAGTGGTTCACTAACCTCGATCAGAACATCAAGGGAAAAGTAAAGTTTGGAGACGGGTCATGCGTAGAGATTAAAGGACAAGGGATGGTCGTCTTGGAAGGAAAATCTGGGGAACAAAGGGTGTTGTGCGATGTTTATTATATACCTGCACTTGAAAGTAATATAATAAGCATTGGCCAGTTGGACGAGAGAGGGTACAAGATCGCAATCCAAGATGGTATACTTTGGATGTTTGAGCAAGACGAAACTTTGCTAATTGGATACCAAAGAACGTATTGAATCAAAACTCGTTTATTGATAATTGGTACTATTAGGGTTACAAATAAATCCTTCTATTTATAAGCCTAATAACTTGTTCAACAAGTAAACCTATTTGACTCAAACTAGGATTAAAAAACTATCTAAAAAAAACCCCAAGTTTTTAACCCGGTCACTTTTTACCCGAACTTTGTAAGTCGGTCACTTTTAACCCGAACTTACGCATAATATGCAAGATTAGTCTAACACTCCCCACCGTCGCGGGCATAGCGTTAATCACCTTTAGCACAAACCAGGCCATGCAATATAAACCTCTCACCTTCTCCTCTGCTCTCAAATCGCTCGGGCGTTCATACACCCCTCTTCTCTACACAGTCGTGGCAGGTGCAATAAGCGTAATCATCCTTTTCCTCGCATTTACCCTTTCCTCAATCGCAGTCAACAAAGGAGTTAAAGCGTTAGGGTTGGGTTTAGATATATACGTTGTTTTTTCAACCTTTGTAAACTTGATCTTTTCATATGGTTTAGCATTCACTATATTATTCTTCATAACAATATGGGGATCAGCAGCCGCGATCACAGTGTTGGAATCAAAATCAGGATTCAAGGCTCTACAACAAAGCGCGAATCAATCAACTGAGTTTCGACGCTACTCGTTTTCCATAGTGTACTTCACAGGATTGGTAGGCGGCTCAGCGCTAGCGTGTTCGGCCGTTCTCCAAGTTTCAGGACCGGAAGCAAACTGGATCATGATTGTGAAATTCGGAGCCATTTATTTGACATCATCGGTGATGATTTTGATGTATGTGGTGGGGAACACGGTGTTGTATGAGCAGTGCAAGGTAGCCAGTGGGGAAGAGGTTGCAATGACGGCGGTGAAAGGGGAGGTTTCTGGCGAGTATGTTAGGCTGCTTGTGAATGATACAGAGAGTGAGGAGTACTTTAATGGAGGTTTTAACCACTTGTGGTGTTTTTTAGCATTTGTTCGGGTAATTTTACTTTGGGTGCCAGTTGTTTCATACTGAAATGATTTATTAACTAGGTTTATCACCTGCTGCAATGCGGCGGGGATCGATTATAGATGTATTATAGTAAATGAAAGCCCAATACTTGTTACATTAAGCTGTTGAGTTTCATTCACATCGCCTACCCTATCTACCTATTCTATACAAAATTAGTATCAATTTGTTTACAACTCATCTTAGTATCAATTTGTTTACAACTCATCTTACTAACACCAACTCTCTTATATAGATAAGTTGTACAAAAGATGTTTCTTTTGGAAATTTGAGTCTTTTTGGCTTGAAAAACGCTACATTTTGAGTCCATAATGGTGGTGGTACTAGAAGTTAGAGAGGGAGAGAGGTAAGAGAGAGAGGGGAAGAGCGTGGTTTGTGTGTATATATTTAACGTTTTTAAAAAAATGTTTTATTTATTATTTTTTATGTTTATTTATTTCAATAAATAGGTTAAAATGATCAAACTATCTTCATTTGGGTCTAAATGGTCAGATTTAACTTTAAAAATATAGGAAGTTTTAGGGCAAAGGCCGGAGCGTGTAAGAGTATGCAAACGTATTTTACATCTTTTTGTAATTTTGAAATGTAAATAACACACTTTGCAAAAAGGATATGAACATAAGTGATGTTTTCTGTAACTTACTCTAAATAATAATCAATTTTCGTAATTGTTAAATTTAAGTCAGAATGTAAAAATTAATAATGAAATAGTAACCAAGATTCATATACATTTCACTTGCCTCAATTTAAAAAATTTAAAACTATATAAAAACAATTATATAAGACTGAAACACCTCTTTTTAAACAGGCAAAAAATCTCACGTGTAAACCCACCCACTCGAGGCTATGTATAAGATCGACTCTTCGACCGCCATGAGACCGTGCCCCCTGATGCGAGCGAACCGGATGGAATCCATAAACCCTCGCCCCCGTCAGGTTCAAACCCGGGATTAAAGCCCAGGTTCGTCCCTTCACCCAAATATCCCTCGAAAATGGCCGAAGCAGGAATCAAACCTGTGTCTCCACTAGAGAGGACATGCCTTTTGACTACTAGACCAACATCTCAGAACAGGATTGAAACACCTAATAAAATAAGTTAATTTTAGGGTGACTTAACATTACAAGTATTAATTAGCTCAAACACTAATCCTATAATATATAAAGATCAGATTGTACCCAACAAGAGGATGTTTCAACCTATGCTTTTGTAGCTGCTGAAGGTGACACTCATTGACAGGGGCGGATGTACCATATAAGAAGGGGTAGCCGGTAAATTTTGGAAAAATTTGACATTTTTTTAACGTTTTTTCGATTTCGTTACCCCTTTCTTTTAAGACGTTACCCCTATGAAAGTTTTCTAGATCCGCCACTGCTCATTGACCCCTTAACATAGAGATGGTGCAATAATATCAACACATAAAGACAAGTAGATACAATCAAATTGACATAAAACAATCTCTCTGCATTCAAATCACACCTAGGTATAGTTTAAACTGTATCGGATTAAACTTTATTGAAAACAAACAAACAAACAAAATGTGTTTAAACGGTTTGGATTAAACTTTACTGGATACATAATCAGCATTGGTTGCTTCCCAAATGGTGGTGCCATCACAGGTGCAGAGCTTCTTGTAGTTCTCACCAACTCCTGCACTTCTTGCTACAACCGCTGCCGCAAGCCCAGCATCACCTCTGTCTTCATTTTCATACACCGCTATTGCTCGACCAATAAGATCCGCGATTTTAAGGTTCTTTTTCACACCCGAGAAGAACGCTTCACCGTTCTCATCAGCCTCTAGTGTTCCCAGGTCACCGAGCGCCTACATATATTATTATTTAACCAGAAGACGATTTACTTTTTCATATAAGAAAAGGTTAATGCCATAAAAAACCAACATACTTTCGTTTTCTTTTTGCAAAAAAATCCAAACTAATTTTTGGTACATTAAAGTCCCTAAACTTATAAAAATACACGAAAAAGTTTCTAATTTTAGTATATGTTAAAGTCCCTAGACTTGAAAATATACACAAATAAGTCTCCAATTTTAGTATATGAAATTCAATTAACCTAAACTTGTAAAATATACACGAAAAAGTCTCTAATTAGCATATTAAAAAGTCAATAAATTTGTATAAAAATGAACGTACTAATAAGTTTTTTTAGCATAACTTGTTAGCTCTTAAATTGATAAAAATAAGATGGTCTGAATTGTTTTGTGCAAAAAGTATTGAATATCACTTTATCTAATTTTGACTGGTGGGTAGGAGTGTGAACGATGCACAGCGGCTTGAGGGCTACTCGGGATCAGATTGATAAAAAGCTCAAACAAGCCCGGGCCCGGGCCCGAGCTTAAAACATGACTCGTTTGGACTTTGGTTATCGAGTCCGAGCTCGAGCTAGACATACAAAGTTCGCTTAGGCCTGCAAGCCCAAACGTAATTTTAAATTATTTTTATATATAAAATACAACTATTGTAACATTGGCGAGACGAGCTTTGGATCGTTTAAGCTATATCGAAGCGAGCTTGAGCCGAGCTTTTAGCTTGTTTGAGATAGTTCTCAAATTACCTCGAGCCAAGCCGAGCTCGATCTTTGGGTGTTACTTGCGATCCGAACTCGATCTCAAAATAGTAGGCTGGAACCGAGCCGAGGTCGAGCTTCAAAAAATATGATGAGCCGAGCTCGAGTAGTAGAAGGCTCAGGCTCGGCTCGGCTCGGCTCGGCTCATTTACACCCTTACTGGTGGGTAATAAGTCATTATTTTATTTTTATTTCACATGTACATGCATTATACAAAAGTTTAGGGACTTGAATATACCGATATTAGGTTGAGGGACTTTTTGTGTGTATTTTTGACAAGTTTGGGACTTTAATATACCAAAATTAAGTTCAGGGATATGGTATTAACCGTATAATAAACAGCCTACACTACACCAATTAAAAGTTATTGATATGTTAATAAAATCTGACCTTTTCTTCTGAGAGCTGATTAACAGGATTAAACACTTTGCCAGTACTGGCGGCACCTCGAGTAAGATCACCGAATTCGTTGATGGACCAACCGTGTTTTCCAGGTGACAACCCACTGAAGTTGGCTTCGATTCTAGCCAATTCCATACTCACTTGGGCCAGACGGACCACCCCAAATATTTGTGGGCCTTTGAATTCAGCAACAGCAGCAGTAATTAAGACATCTGAATGGCAAAATGGGCAGAAAGAGAGTTTAGAGGGTCTTTGAATGTGTTTTGAAATGAATTATTTGACTCACTAACCTCCTGGTAACCCTTGACCAATTAGCCGGGCTTTCCTACCGGTCTGCTCCAAGGCTTCAGCCATGGTCTTAACCGGTGAAGACCCAAAAATTCTAACTACTTGATTGCTCAAATCCACATCAACGCTCTTAATTCCTATAAGAACATAATATAAACAAGATGTTAAACACATAAAACACCAACTGTAATGTGATCGTGCTCATAATACTGACCATTGACTGTTTGCAACTTATTCTTGACAGCTTTAACACAACCTTCACAACTCATATCCACCATGAACTCTGTCTGTAATTGCAGGAATACAAGATCTCAGATTACCAAAACTTAATCCCACATTTTCAATTTTTAAGGTTTCTGTTTAGGCACGCCGATTTTAGCCATACCCGAGTAACTTGACGGCCTGACCCGCTTTCACCCATACCCGATTAACCCAACCCGAACAAACCTGTTACCCGAAAACCGATTAAACCGATTGTTATTAGGGCCGGGTGCCAAATCGACCTATATAAACATCAAAAACTCAAATAAACCAAACTGATTAACCCAAAACCCGAATTACATTGGTTTCGTTTGGCATGTTATCAAGAATTCCTGAGTAAACATAACTTTCCAAATAGTAAGAGAGTTATTAACAAATATGTCCAAACTCGAACTACCAGACCCGATAACCCGATAACCAAACAACCCGACTGAACCTGATAGTGATATGGATCGGTTATCAGATACAGCATCATACACAAAAAAACCCCACCCGAACTGCCCGAAACCCGAATAATAAACACGATCAACACCCCTAGTTTCTGTTAATTTCTATTAACCAATCCATATCAACTTAACTATTCCCAAATTAACAAAGAAACCCTAGAAACCACAAGATTATTCCAATCAAAAACCCAACAGAAAAACAATAATTTTAAAAAAAAAACGCACCATAACTTCCGGCAATTCCGCATCAAGCTGCAAGAAAACAAAAACCCACAAATTAAAACCAAAACCCATATTGAACTCAATTCAATTGTTCAAATTGAAGCAAAAAGTTGCAACCTTTGGAGCCTGTTTAGTGTCCATGTGAAGAGCAGAAGGGGGGCTGGTGAGATTCTTGATGAGGCCGAAACGATTTGGGGATGAAAAGGGTTGATTGAAAAAGGGTTTTGTGAAGTTGTGATTATTGTGTGATGAGGATGAAGATGGTGAAATGGAGTTAAGGGTGAGTGCTGCTGTAATGGCCGTAGTTGTTGACGCTGCTGCAACTGTTCTAAGAAAACCCATTGTGAATAGACGAATTTAATGAAAATCGAATAATAATATTAAGGTATTATTATTATTATTATTAAAATTCTGGTGTGGGTTCTAGAGGCATCCGGATGCATGCCATTCATGACTTGATGTGATGACACTCTTGTGGTTGAAAAACCATGGAGAATGTTACATTTTTTAACATTTGATGCTGAAATGAACTTGGAAATTATTAATGTGTATGGTAACATCACACCCGTGTCACTTAGTCTATGTTGTGTGGTTATGACTTTTATTTGTTTATCTTTTAATGAGGCTTTTAATGGTTCAGACTTTATATTGGTTTAGCATATAATGGTTCAAACTGTTTGTTTCACGAGCAGATGTCTGAATGATTCAGTCATTTGCATCTGAATGGTTAAACATTATACAGAGTCTGAATGGTAAAGACCTCTAATCTGAATTGGTCAGACATTTGCCTCTGAATGGTTAAGCATTATACATGCTCTTAATGGTTCAGACCTCAGACCTCTTACTGGTTCAGCATTATACAAGCTCTTAATGGTTCAGACCTCTTACTGGTTCAACACTTAATGGTTCAGACCTTTTACTGATTCAACACTTAACCATTCAGATGTTGCCAAACAGCCCCTTAGATGATCACCATCGTCTTATACGTTAGGGTCATGTGCCCTCATCCTCATCCACCAACCTAATCCACCACTCTATATGATGTGGACCATAATTCCATTATCATCCACTATCCTCATCTACTGATCATAATCCCATGTTTAATTAAAAGAGGGTCATGGTTGCTATAGGTTAAACCATGTGAACCATCATGGTTTGCATAGGGGCGGTGTAGCGGTGATTCAATAGTCCTACGTGACGATACATGACCAAAACGACCATCTCATATTCCATAGTTGTATAACACATGTGAACGACAAAATAGATTTGTATGTTTGTTTCAAGTATGATACATATAAGATGGTTATATCGTCTAGTTATATTGTCAATACACCATATACTAATGTTTTATGCAGTACCTATAATTTTTAACGTACAATTAGTTTCGAAAAAAAAATTTATTAGTTAAACAAACAAATAAATAAATAAATAAATAAATTAAAGATAAGTCCATTTAACGGTTATTTATTTTGCGAAAAATTTTCAAGGTTCCAAAGGTTAGGATCCGAGTTTCAAAACGGGTCCGATTTTGGGAGCCAATTTTGACAGATCTTACACGAACCATTAGTATATACGCTAAGAATGATGATGTATGCTTAAAAAATCAGACATTAAGATGGTGAGACCTAACCTTCCAAGCACAAGATCATGACATATGCCATGGAATGGAAAGAATGAAAAGAACTGACTGTCACACCCCAACCGATGGCGGAATCATCGGGGCATGGCACTGAGCGAAACAGACTGTTCAGAAGTTTCCACAACAACTATCATTACCATTCAGTTTAAATAATACGTCCCATATCGTATCCCAAACAGTAAAACAAATTATTACAGAATACAACCAGTCAAATACTCTGTTCCGACAACTCAGATTTAATAAAAATAAATATTGCCTTGCTTGTATATTAGTTTTCAGTTATTCTCTTCGGCGCGGGGTAGAGCAGTTTGGTAGCTCTCAAGGCTCATAACCTTGAGGTCACGGGTTCAAATCCTGTCTCCGCAATACTTTTTGTCAAAAAAAATTGTATGTTTTACTCTGGTAACTAGTAATTAGTTAACACTTTCTTTTGGGGTAGGGGTAGAAGGCAAAAAGGGGAAGGATAGAATAACTACACTATGACGACTAACTATACCAAATCCTTTAGCATTTTAATTTAGAATTTTAGATATGAAATAAATGACTTCAGTTTGTTGTTTGCTTCTAAAGACCCCTAGCTTGACCACTACAGACAACTATTTGTTGGGGGGCTCTAAAGCTTTATTCTAGCCTCGCATCCCTAGCAAGTAAACACCTTAAACACCTGTCACATACGTTAAAATAAAGTCAATACATAAAATGTAAAGGTGAGCATACAAGTTTGATAGTAGCATATAGAGTTCGAAATAGTTTACGCATAACCAACACGTACACAGAGGAAAACGAAGCATGTTAATTATCGACATGGATCTATCGATACCAATGACTGCGGGTTGACTGTCCGAGACAGTTCGCAATACATGATTACCACCGTAATCCATGCAAGTAATTGTCCTTAACAACCCCCGTGTGAACGGATGCTGAGTCCAAACTATAGTACTATGTCGTTAAGGCAGGTAGACAGCATCCCACGTATAAACATAACAACAAGCATTCATTTAGTCACGTAATACATGCAGAATGGTTAGCGTTTAAATAATTGAGTAGTGTGTTCGATTGTGATTTTAGATAAGTAACGTATGTTACACCCAAAAGTGCTAAAGCAAAAAGGGTTCGAGTATACTCACAACGATTGATTGATGGATTGAAGGGAGCGCTTGAGAGTAGGGTTAGCCTGAATAGTTCGATAGCATAACGATGAGTAACGCGTAAACTGGGAACAAGTGTTAGTGGGTCGAACAGCCTGGTCGATCGAACAGTAGGTTCGATCGAACGGGTTGTTCGTTCGGTTGGACAGTCCGTTCGGACAGCCTGTTCGATCGGCCGGTAGGCTCGATCGGCTGGGCTGTTCGAGTGGATTGTTTCTTCCTTTAGAGTAGGATGTGTTTGTGTATGACGGCTTGTCCTTTTGAGGTTTTCGTTGTAGTATTTGAGAACACTGAAGTGTCCTTTCCTTTCAGGTCGATCGATCGAACGACCTGTTCGATCGGCCGACTTAACCGATCGGTTGGGTACTTCAGAAATGGTCCTCAGCAGGATGTCACTTGATCGGACAACATGTTCGATCGGGTGGCACTCCAATACGTTGAACGAATTGAAAATTGATTAAGTGTTGAAGCATAGTATCTCATGATCCAAAGAGTAATGTTATCAAACAGCTCGTTCGATCGAACGTCACTTCGTTCAATACCATACTTCATGAAACTGTCAAAGTGTAGGACCATGTTCTAGCCGATCGGCTGGCCTGGTCGATCGGCTGACATGTGCGATCGGTTGGGCTGTTCGTTCGAACAGCCTGTTCGATCGGTCAGCATCCTGACCTGGTCGCCCTATTCGCCTAACACTTGGCTGTTCTGATTGTTTGACGTTATATCAAAGTATTTTGACAACGAGTTGAACCATGGAACCTTCGTTCTTACTTGTTTCTCCTGCTCGGACAGGAATCACCCAAGTCCGGCCGGTGAATGGTTCGGAACGGTAGTTTAACGTTTAACCCGAAATCGGTGAACCTCATAGATAGAATCCGAATCTTGAACCACTGAACCATTAGAATGATTAGTGAGTTGGCTCAAGCTCCGTTTCTACCGGTTTGAAGGCATTGAGTGTAAAAGAGTTGAAAGAAAGTTGGAAAATCCATCTTTCAATCCTTTACATCGTGTAAATGTTTAGATCTAGGATAGATCTTTGTTTGTTTATGTGAAAATCGGTTAGATCCAAGTGATTCTTGGTGGATTGAGGCCAAAACATGAAGTTCTTGAAGAACATCATGATGACATCATCCTAGAATACTTAGATCTTGATGATTTCACGGTTAGAAATCAAGATTTGAAAGATAGAAAGGTGTAGAAGTGTGCATAGATCAAAAACGTGCAAGATTTAGGATGAAATCTTACTGGGATTGAGAGAAATCTGAGAAATAGTGAAGAACACGAGCTGGTCGGTCAGAGAGTTTCCAAAAGTGGAAAGAATGACAATGACAGGGCTATTTATAGGCTTCCAAAAGGGGAAAGAGTTGGCCGATCGGCCAGGCATCCCGATCGGAAAGCCTGCTCGATCGGACAGTCCGTCCAATCGGCTGGGCTGTTCGATCGGCTGGGAGCCTGATCGATCAACAGCCTGTTTCGAGTGTTCGGTACGACGATTTCTGATATTTCGATTGAAGATTGAAGATGATACGAATACGATAGAGTTTCCTATTCAAATTACTTTTTGTCCCAACTACTATATCTACATACAAGCATCTATGTTCCACACTATCCTTTCGCTACCATTCATCATAATTCGATTTCGACTGAGTTCGATTGAGTTTCGAGTTTCGATTCGATTGATCACCACACATAACATAAAGTAACATGCACAGGTAACACATAAGGCACACACACACGTATAATAATACCAGAGTCATATAATTCGAGTCTCGAATTCGATTGATGATTTGATTAGCTTGATTATTGATTGATTAACTTTATCGCATTGTTACTTCCTACTATTCAAGGTCGTTAAGCGTTTCGCGTCGATTACACATTCGATTACTTCGATTCTTTTAATTAGCAACACTTACTCCACATAATACAATTAAAACACAAAATAAACTAGGGTCAGTCAAAGAAGTCAAACTTGACTTTGACTTTGACATTCGGAAACACGGGGTGTTATAGCCTCCCCTTGTTCATGGAATTTCGTCCCGAAATTAGGCTGGAAGCTGCACAACACCGTGAGTGGTCTTGCCAATTTCTTGCTTCAGATCTTCACTTAAACAACTGCTGGTACTTAGCCTTCATGTCGCTTTCGAGTTCCCAAGTGAACTCTGCGCCTCGTTTGCCTTCCCATCGGACTTTCACGATAGGGATGCGCGAGCGTCTGAGTTGCTTGGTTTGGCGATCCATGATTTCGACAGGGTTCTCCACGAAGTGTAGCGTTTCATTGACTTGAAGATCGTCGAGAGGTACAATCAGATCATGGTCAGCTAGGCATTTTCGGAGGTTTGACACATGGAAAGTTGGGTGGACGTTTAAGTTCCTCCGGTAGTTCGAGTCTGTAGGCGACTTTTCCAATCCTTTCCAGAATCTTAAAAGGTCCAACATATCATGGCGCTAGTTTCCCTTTCTTGCCGAACCTGACCACACCCTTCCAAGGTGATACCTTTAGGAGTACGTAGTCGCCAACGTCAAACTCAAGGGGCTTGCGTCTTCTATCGGCGTAACTTTTCTGTCTATCTTGAGCTTTCACCAAGTTGTCTCGAATCTGAAGGATTTTGTCAGTCGTTTCTTGTAAAAGCTCAGGACCGATTAATTGCGAGTGACCGATCTCGTGCCGTACAATAGGCGATCGACATCTTCTTCCATATAAAGCCTCGAATGGTGCCATTTGGATGCTGGCATGATAACTGTTGTTGTACGAGAATTCAACTAACGGTAGGTATTTGTTCCAACTACCACCGAAGTCTATGACACACGCACGAAGCATGTCTTCAAGAGTACGGATCGTTCTTTTAGCCTGTCCGTCGGTTTGAGGATGGAATGCGGTACTTAGATTAAGTGACGTACCAAGAGCCGCTTGAAACATTTCCCACAATCGCGAAGTAAACCGAGCATCACGGTCTGAAATGATGTCATGAGGCGTACCATGATTACAAATGATCTCGTCGGTGTAGATTCAGGCTAGTCGTTCTACCTTGTAGTCTTCCCGTATTGGCAAAAATTGGGCTGATTTGGTCAGACGATCAACTATAACCCAAAATACTGTCATGACCTGATGGCGTGGGTAGAAGTTTGGTTATGAAATCCATAGCTATACTCTCCCACTTCCATATAGGGATCGGCGGTTGTTCGAGTAAGCCAGAAGGTCATTGATGTTCAGCCTTAACTCTTGCACAAGTCAGGCAACTTCCAACATAAAGAGCGATGTCCCGTTTCATGCCCGGCCACCAGTACCTGTAACGAAGGTCCTGGTACATTTTATCGGCACCAGGATGAATAGAATATCGGGATTTGTGGGCTTCGTCCATTATAATCTTTCGCAAATTGGTCCGCTTAGGGATCCAAATTCGATCCAGATAATAGAAGATCCCATTCGCTTTGCTTACAAGCTGAGCTCCATCGTGATAAATCCTTTCTCTCTTCAAAGTGCGTTCATTAAAGCAAGCATGTTGGGCTTCGCAGATGAGGGTTTGAAGATCATGCTGGGCTTTCGAATGCTGAGCAAATAACTCCATCTGCTGAGCGCGTCGGCAACAACATTTGCCTTGCCTGGGTGATACCGAATTTCGCAATCGTAATCGCTAAGAAGTTCCACCCATTGGCGTTGACGCATGTTAAGTTCCTTCTGATTAAAGATGTGTTGCAAACTCCTGTGATCGGTGAAGATCGTACACTTGGTACCATACCGGTAGTGTCGCCAAATCTTCAATGCAAAAACAACTGCGCCTAGCTCGAGATCATGGGTTGTATAGTTCTTCTCGTGGATTTTGAGCTGACGAGATGCGTAAGCTATAACTTTGTCCCGCTGCATAAGAACACAACCGAGACCAAGGTTGGAAGCATCACAATAGACAATGAAGTCGTTGTTTCCGTCGGGCAATGTGAGAACAGGAGCATTGCAAAGCATATGCTTGAGGGTTTCGAAGGCAGACTCTTGTTCAGTTCCCCAAACAAAAGGCTTGTCTTTATGAGTAAGGGCGGTAAGCGGCACATCGATCTTAGAGAATCCTTCGATAAATCGTCGATAATAGCCCGCTAATCCGAGAAAAGAACGAACTTCAGACGGGTTCTTAGGCGTAATCTAGCTCTTAACTGCTTCAATCTTCACGGGATCGACATAAATTCCTTGACTATTAACGATGTGACCCAGAAACTGAACCTCCTCCAACCAGAATTCACACTTGGAGAATTTGGCATAGAGTTGATTCCCCTGGAGTAGCTCGAGAACCAAACGTAGATGTTGCGCGTGTTCGGCTTTCGACTTGGAATAGATCAAGATATCGTCGATGAACACGATGACAAAACGGTCTAGAAATGGTTTACACACGCGATTCATCAAATCCATGAAGACCGCGGGTGCGTTGGTTAAACCAAAAGGCATGACAACGAATTCATAATGGCCATAGCGAGTACGGAATGCGGTTTTAGGTATGTCTTCCTCTTGAATGCGCAATTGATGATAGCCTGAACGTAGATCAATCTTCGAGAAACACTTTGGACCTTGCAGCTGATCAAATAAGTCATTGATTCGAGGCAGAGGGTATCGGTTCTTGATGGTTAACTTATTCAACTCCCGATAGTCGATGCACATCCTGAACGACCCATCCTTCTTTTTAACGAAAAGGACTGGTGCGCCCCAAGGAGAGGTGCTCGGGCGAATAAAGCCTTTTTCAAGTAACTCCTGGAGTTGGTTCGAGAGTTCCCTCATTTCGGATGGCGCGAGTCGATAAGGGGCTTTGGCAACAGGATTAGCTCCAGGAATAAGGTCGATATGAAAGTCGATATCACGACTTGGCGGGAGTCCTGGGAGATCATCAGGAAACACATGAGGGAATTCGCAAACAACAGGTACCTAGTCTTCCGCCATTTCTTTCTTTTCCTTCTCTGCTACTACAATGTTGGCCAAGAAAGCTCTGTATTCCTTGCGTAGATACTTGCTAGCTTGGATGCATGACATGAGCTTGAGACCTTTCGAAGCGGTTTCACCATACACACATAATAGATCACCATTTGCGAGCGAAAATCGAATCATTTTATCAAAGCACACAACTTCAGCATGGTTTTCGCGAAGAAAGTCCATGCCTACTATGACGTTGAAACTTCCGAGCTGCATCGGAATAAGGTCGATTGGGAAGATGTGATTGTTGAGCTCGAGGGTACAATCACGGAGAACAGAGTTAACGGCGACAGTTCTTCCAGTAGCGACTTCGACTTCGAATGACGAGGGGAGATAAGAGCGCTTACGACTAAGGAGCTCCTCGAATTCAAACGACACAAAGCAGTTATCGGCTCCAGTATCAAACAAACACGATGCATAAATACCATTCACAAGGAACGCACCATTAACCACGTTGTTGTCAGCCTGAGCTTGACAAGCGTTGATGTTGAAGGTTCTTGCACGGGCTGCTTGCTGCTGCTGCTGCTGTTGGGGCTCTTGCTTCACAACCCGATTCGGGCACATATTCGCAAAGTAGTTAGGATCACCACATGCGAAGCGGACTCGAGCATTGACCGCGGGCGCTTGAGCTGCCTGTTGGCCTTGAGGGGCTGGGAGTAGAGCTTGATGAGCGACGGCAGGAGCTGCGGTGTTTCGGGGACATAGCGACAGTTTGCAATGAAATGACCGTAGAGGTTGCAGTGAGCGCAGAAATGACAGGCAAGTCCCACTGGATGATGATATGAGCATGTCGGGCAGAGCGGGTGGGGACCTGTGTAAGCACGCTTTGCTGGCGGTGCATTGGTCACTGGTGCTGGTCGGTGATGCAACTGCTGCTGAGCCTGTACGGCTTGCAGAGGGGCAGCAGTTGTTGTGACAGCACAGTTCTTGTTGCTGGAGCTGCTGTTGTTGTGCTTCTTCCTTCTGCGTGATGACTTGGATGGCTGAGCAGAGGAGTCGGTGGTTGCTGCAGTTGTAGCTTGATGCAAAGACTTTGAGGGCTTATCCCAGAACCCAGACTTTACTCGCTTGTCATTGATCTCGGCGGCAAGCAAGTAAGTCTCCTCGATTGACGATGTCTTGGCGGTGTGAACAAAGTCGGCAACACAATCAGGTAGAGCTCGAATATACTTCTTGATGGCCATGTCTGGTGTCTTGACTTAATCGGGACAGATGATACTAAGCTGCTTGAAGCGAGCAGTTAAAGCAGCGTTGTCTCCGTCATTCTGCTTGATGTTCCAAAACTCGTCCTCCAGCTTTTGGCGTTCATGGGGAGGGCAGAATTCGTCCATCATGATAGCCTTCAGCTCTTCCCAAGTCAGCTCATAAGCTGCATCATTCCCGCGTTTGTTTCGTTCGGCCGTCCACCAATCTAGAGCTCGGGACTGGAAGACGCCGGTCGCACTGAGGGTACGGAGATTTTCCGGACAGCTGCTTTGGCGCAGAGTGACTTCCACTGAGTCGAACCATTGGAACATAGCGGTAGGGCCATCTTCCCCGGTAAACTCTTTAGGTCCGCATGCCTTAAACTGTTTGAAACTGAAGACAGTCTTGTTAGCATCTTTAGGAGCTTCGATTCTTGACTCCTCAGACGATTCGCTGACGTTTTCATACACATCGCTCACTGCTTTTGCCACTTGCTTGGCGATGATAGCAGCAAGACAACGGTCTCGCTTTTCTTGGCGGGTAAGAGGGGTTCGGTGTCCAGATGACGACATGGTCTGCAATAGACATCGTCGTAGGTCTTAGACACAACAAATCGAATCTCACCTCACACGTCTACTACTGACTAAAGCTAAGGAACACGATAAGCATGAATCATATAAACACATAAGCACCAAAATCACATAGTCACAGAAGCACATAAGCACGTAAGGCACAGAATCACAGAAGCACATAAGCACATACGCATTTAATCACAGAGGCAGATAATACCACATAATTCTCCTATCAGCACACAGTAGCACATACAGTATCCTGGTTGCCCCTAAGTCTTGCTAGTATTCGAATATAGTGGTCGCGTATAGCACATCGAGTAGTGTAATATAATCATATAGCATGTCGAGTATAGTATAAGCGTATATCGTAGCATAATGTCGTCTAGATTTGCAGCGACTTGTTAGCGATGTGTAGTGTGTTGTGTGATTTGCGGAAGCAGAAGGCGTTAGTTCAAAACCCATGGTATCTCAATACGCCAACAATTTAAACACATAAACAGATAAAACACATAAAACACATAAAATCGACGAATTATCAGAGTCACAACTGCCGACTCAGAATCGGAACACATAAAATTGAGAGATAGATTGTCTGCGGCTATTAGACATCGACTACCCAAAGCGATTCGACTATTCACAATAGACTTGTCGTCACATTTCGACTTTCGGGATCGTGTTTCTGCCTCGACTCTTGGGCATTCAACACGCATTCCCTAGGTCATACTCGTGAGTTCAGGTCGTTGGAGTCCGTCGAGGCTTTGGTGAGATAAAATAAGAATCAGAACAATTTGTCAAGGTTAGGGTTTCACCCCTAGCTTAGCAACTTCTTCCTTGTCTAGCAAAATTGAGGAGATTATTCATCAAAATATGGATTTCACTCCTGATTTGGTATAATTCTCCTCGTTCGTTATTAAAAATAATGAGGAAATCTTTGATAAATCGATAAAATTAGCATTGACCAAGCAATTTAGTTGAGAGTTTGCGGTTTTCACACCTATTCCCGACTAAATCGCTCGACTCTATTTGAAATTCGAGTACAGTGATAGCAAGAAGTAGCTGGGTATAACACATAAGCTTGGTCTGTTGGTTCCTAACTATAGTCTAGGTCTCTAAGACAGCGACCCGGACTAGGTCGTGTCTAGCCTAATTCCCTATAGTTATGGCTCTAATACCAATCTGTCACACCCCAACCGATGGCGGAATCATCGGGGCATGGCACTGAGCGAAACAGATTGTCCAGAAGTTTCCACAACAACTATCATTACCATTCAGATTAAATAATACGTCCCATACCGTATCCCAACAGTAAAACAAATTATTACAGAATACAACCAGTCAAATACTCTGTTCCGACAACTCAGATTTAAATAAAAATTAATATTGTTTGTTTGCTTCTAAAGACCCTTAGCTCGACCACTACAGACAACTATTTGTTGGGGGGCTCTAAAGCTTTATTCTAGCCTCGCATCCCTAGCAAGTAAACACCTTAAACACCTGTCACATACGTTAAAATAAAGTCAATACATAAAATGTAAAGGTGAGCATACAAGTTTGATAGTAGCATATAGAGTTCGAAATAGTTTACGCATAACCAGCACGTACACAGAGGAAAACGAAGCATGTTAATTATCGACATGGATCTATCGATACCAATGACTACGGGTTGACTGTAACAGTTCGCAATACATGATTACCACCGTAATCCATGTAAGTAATTGTCCTTAACAACCCCCGTGTGAACAGGTTCTGAGTCCAAACTATAGTACTACGCCGTTAAGGCAGGTAGACAACATCCCACGTGTAAACATAACAACAAGCATTCATTTAGTCACGTAATACATGCAGAACGGTTAGCGTTTAAATAATTGAGTAGTGTGTTCGATTGTGATTTTAGATAAGTAACGTATGTAACACCCAAAAGTGCTAAAGCAAAAAGGGTTCGAGTATACTCACAACGATTGATTGATGGATTGAAGGGAGCGCTTGAGAGTAAGGTTAGCCTGTCACACCCTGGCTTTGCGGAAGCGTGGGTTTATTTAGTGTGACTTCTTAATACCATAGCTTAATCATAACATAGCTATATGAAAGTAAAACCATGCAGAATCATCCACTAAAGTCTTAAAAACAAAAGTAACAACATTGTTTACAACCTACCAAATGAAAACATTGTTCTTAAGACACAACCACAAACTTTAAAATAAACATCGTTTAAGACTTGCGACTCGTCCAGGTAAAAGTCGCAATCCCTAAACGAGGATGATCCCGTAACTCTAACGCAGTGTCGCATACTATGCCAGATCTTTAGTTCCCTGAAATACATGTAAGTTGGAAAAATCAACAAAAATGTTGAGCGAGTTCATGTGTAGTGAGTATGTAAAACCTTTGTAAGTATAAAAACCCTGGTATGCAGCAAATAAGGAAATAAAGAGATCACCAATGGTTTGCAAGGCCATTAATATGTGTGAAGTGCAGTAGGAAGACTCAAACCTAGCAAATTTTGCATTGGGTACACAGTCACCCCGAGGTCCGTTCTGCTGGGCCTGGGGCTGGGCTCGCTACACCCAGATAGATCTATTGCTACTGTCCCTCGGTCCTACTCTGAGGATTAATGGCCTTCAGTTCACGCCTACCCACTCACATGATCTAAGTAGTAACCCTCCTTACGCTAACCATACCATGTAAAAAGTACTTGTAATCACAGTAACATGTATTTCACCCCCGCAGTTTAGAAAACTGAAAACAATTAAGAGAAAAGGGGGGACATGAACTCACCGAAGTGCGTCTCTAAAAAGTATCTCCCAGAAAATCAGCTGTGCGACGACCTACACGTACTAACTTCTATTAGACGGACGGCCGTGCCTTAACTTGAGGTTTAGTGTCTTTGGGAAATAGTTAGACAACTATTTCGTGTTTACACTTCATAATTATTTGGTAAATATATTCCTTCCCAAGCATGAGGGTTTTAATACATGTGCGTTCGTATAACTTCGAAATATATTATTAAGTCTCACTTATAATATATTCTAATTCTTTCTCCAAAATATAATATTTTTCCCAAAAATATTATATTTTATTACATATAATTTTTCCCAAAATAATACTTATAACAAAATATGCATTTAAGTGTATTTTCTGAAAATACGTAAGTTACGTTGTAAGGTTCGGGTGGTATTAATAATACCGGTGTAACTTAAATAATTATTGTGAAGGCGTTCGTATTATTTTGGAGCCGTTAATAATCAGTAATATTATTTTTACCCTAAAAATAATATTCAGATAGTTCACAAAATAATCATAAAAATCTCACAAGTGTTATTCCGTAAAATATATACTAAATATATATTTATCAAGTTTTATTTTGTGAAAATCCCACCTCCGACACTTGCTTATTTTGTAATAAAAATCGTGGCGAAATTTATTTGGAAAAATAAGTTAAAAATTATATTCTTAACACTTGTGATAAAAATATTTCCAAGTGTTAGATTTTTGGAAAAATTTCGCCAGAGTTTCCCCTGTAACAAGAGGTGGCCACGCTTTTAAGCGTATCATTTTCTTCTATAAATTCAAACAACAATTTTCTCAATCAACAACAAACAATATTCCAACATCATACTAGTTCAAAAATATCACAAACACATGAACTTGTGGGTTGTGTAAAAGTGTGTAGTAACTTCCCATTATTTTTAATAGATCTTTCTGCTTTTATAAATGAAACCGGTTTCTCGAAAATCTTATTTTTACAGAAAATGCATTTGTATATCTTCTAGTCAAAAATTACAAAAATAATTATTTGTTAAAACTTTTTGTTACACACGTGTCTACACACTTGTGTGTTCACAAAAATCACCTTTGTTTAGGAAAAATCCGGCTTTAAAAATATGATTTCATTTGACATTTGGTTCTTCGAAAATACCACTTGTAGATCTTTAGATCCACTAGTTTAGAACACTATTTCATAAGAAAAATTGTTTTTACACAAGTTTATGTTTATGTTCGAAAGGGTTCGTCATCTAATAACTTTACGACTTAACATAAGGCTAGTTCATGTTTCGTGAACATAATCTAGCGTGGTTTGATGATGATCCATTCCCATACTAGTAATCAACAACAATAAATAATCATAATAAAACTAGATTTATAAGTTTTACACTATTATTTACTTATTAACCACTTTGTTTTTTTTTTTTTTGTAGACTTTAAACTTTATCTCTAGTGTTTATGATTTTTGCCCGTTAAATCTTTTATTAACCACTTTAGAATAGAACAATAGGGTGTTTAGAGTCACTTACTACTAGCTCGAGGCTAGGGAAGAAACTAGTCGAAAAATGGGTGGTTAAAAGCACCGTAGAGAGGTCCTTGGCAATCCGCTAGCACCGGGCTTCCTCGTATGTGACCCTTCACACTTGAATATACTTGGAATGGCTTGAATGAAATCAAAAATGTGGGTGTGCTTGGCTTTGGTTCTCGGCCGTGAGGTTCAAGAGAAGGGGAGATAGAACAATTTTGTTTAAGTGTGGTGTGTGAAGTGTTTAGGGATCCATGAGGCCTTTTTATAATCCATTCAACATTTTTGTCCAAAGGATTTAGTGTCAACTAGATTTTAAGCATCCAAGATTATAATATTCAATCATTTAGTGGGGTGTCCCCTCATTGTAACCGAGTTTGTTGGGGGGGGGGGGGATTTCATGGTTTATTTTGAACTAAATGATTAAGCATTAGTTGTTAAGTTAGAAGGTTAAGACTAGATATTAGTGTGTGGTAATTATAACGGGTGTTAGGGCATTCGGGGACCCTAACTGGCTCAGAAAAAGAGAAACAATGTTAATGACAGTATTTTTATGTTCCGGGTTAAGTCCGGTTGTTCGGTTGGATACTGATCCGTTAAAGTGCTTATTAAAGCTTTAAAGTGTCTTTATTATTATTTTTAGTGGCACAAAGAGTTCCCGACACTTTGGAAAGTGTCTAGTATTATTTTTCCGTGTTTTTGCACTTTACTAGTTATATTAAAAGCTGAATTTTTGTGATAAAGTATAACAACCCTCGGTAAAACCGACACCCTCATAATAGTTCTGACACCCTAATATATCTTAAAATACCCCAATATGTTTTTGTATGTGCCCCGTATGTGAAAACCGAGCCCAAAATACTATATAACATGTTAAATAAATTAAAAACAATAATCATTAAGCTGAGGCGGGCCGCGTAGGACCTCACCTCAAGCTCATGCGGGCCGCATTAGGATGTAATTGGACTCCGTTTAAACCGTTAGTTGATGCGGGCCGCGTACAAGCTCGCTTAAGTCCATGCGGGCCGTGAGTGTCCTAAATTATGGCGCAGCCCTGGGCCGCCACGTGGCCCAACACCCGGACAAGCTAGCGAACGACTCAGCTAAGCTACGCAGTTGACCGGAGTCAATGCGGGCCGCGTAAGCCCTGCCCATATCCCACGCGGGCCGCGAGGAAGTCCGATTTCACAACTATAAATAGATCGCATCAGTGTTCGTTTTCCGTCGCTCACATTCTCAATCTCAAATCACAATTTCTGTAGGAAGTAATTATACGCGGGCATTATACCCCCTAATTAGCGAGGTTCTGCTACGGTGTAAGTATTATAACCCCTGGAGACGTATTAGATACGCTGCCCAATTGATCTAGGGTTCCGTAACGGCTGTCGTGGTTCTGCCCGACGTAGTCGTTGGAATGCCGTCTCGGGGAGGGTATTACTAATGTTAAAATGGGTTATTATACTAACACACGTGCATTTGTGTAAATTATAGATATTCACCAGGAAACCCTAAAGAATAACCTAAGACAGCAATGTGAGTAATCTCCTTTCTGTTAACAGTTTTTACAAAACCTTAACCTTTTTATAATGCAATTTAGCAGTGATTGAGTCTTTGTAATTCTACAATTACTGCTGGTATGTTGGGGTTTTGTATACAAAATGTGAGTAACGTTACCATTGGACGAAGAGTTAGCCAATGTGTAATATGACCCACAAGTCAGGATTGACAGTACTGAATGAGTAATTGAGTAGATATAAACATTGTAATAGCCCTCAATACTGTTTAAATTAAATTAATATTTCTTGATTAAACTGGGATTCACTCACCAGTATTTCCCACTGACAAAACCTTTTTAAAACGCGTTTCAGGTAACACAATGTGAAAGCCAATTAGAAGCCAGCTGGACAGCACTGAAGGCTTGGAAAAGTGGCTATAAAAGTTACCTAAATAAAAGAAAGCGTTTATTCCAATAAAGTGGGATTTATCCCTGTAAATCAGTTTGTAATAAAAACTTGGGTTTTACCCATGTGTTTAATATTATAAAATATGGTGGTTTACTCTGATTTAATATTTCCTAACAACGGTCCTGATGAAAATTTCCGCGCCAAATAAGTAATTAACATGATACCACCGAAACTGGCTCACGGCCGCCCGCTCCCGGGAACTAGGTATCGGGGCTGTGACAGAAGGTGGTATCAGAGCTATGCCACTGATTCATCCACAGAAGTGTTCTGCTGACATCAAAATTCAAAGTGTTAGGAAATAAATTATGGAAATACGTGTATAATTGTATTTCTTGCTATGTGTTATCTGACTACTTGTTAGTTTACAGTATGAGCGACCAAGGACCTTCTGACGCCTATCGTCAACTGTCTGGTTCGCCTAGGAGCGAAGGCACCTCCTCTTCTCAGCCTGCCCTCTCAGGGTATTCTGCTGACACGGAAGAAGGAATCTTTGTGTTTAAGGCTCAATCTGAAGAGCCATTTCCTCAGAAAAAGAGGGGATGGTTCAGTGGGGAAGCGCACGAGTGTAGGAAAAGAATGAAAAAGTTGCAGGAACAGCGAGTGTTAGCTGCAGCAAAAAGAGAGACTGATGCTTATAATCAGGATATGCTCAATAGGGGTATCGCTAATATCCATATTTTAGCAACCACTGCTGCTGACCCAAACCTGGAACAAATGCTAGCACCCCAACCACAAAATCCTGACCAACCCATGGAAGTAGAAAACCAGATAGAAATGCCTGATTACAACCCGGAGGAGATACCTAGGGTACCTGCACCAAATCCTTTAGACCCAAACAACTACGACCCCTGGTGGGACGATGTTAGGGACTACGTGCAACAGAACCCAATACAGGAAAATGTGCCAATGCCCAACTTAGGAGCTTACCCAGGGTTAGATCCTCAAGATCCTTACAACATTAGTGATGCATATGTTAGGGAAATTTTAGAGAATCCATACCCATACCAGGCCCCTATGCCTCCGTATCAGGAACCCGTACCACAAATTCCAAACCCAGTCCTAGAACCTGCACCCCAATGAGTGCAGAAAATGTCCAAGAACTTAGGACTTTTGGGGAGGAAATTTTAGAAAGCAGTGAGAGAATGCGACAGGTGGGAGAACGCCTCGTATGGAAATACGATGAGCGTAATATGGATTTTTGGATGAATCCATATTAGTAAATGTGATGACAGGAACGGTAATAGTAATAATAATATAATATAATAATATATGTGAGTATGTGTTAGAAAAAAAAACTACGGATGCCTACTATTAGTATTGTAGCATACTATATAAATAGAGTAAAAGTCGCAATGCTCGACGCTTTTGGTTAAAAGTGCGTGTCATGTGATTGGCTATATTCAAATATTAATTGTGATATTAATATTTGGTAATTGTGTAAAATTCAGATGGCCGACGAGGAAAATCAGGATAATATGAATAATGATAACCAGAGTAACAATAACGTGGTTAATGAGAATCCAAACAACAATGGAAACCAAATGGATAATAGTGCCGTTCAACACATAGTGGCACAAGGAATTATAGATGCAATGCCATTTATTATTCAAACAGTTCAAGAAGCGAATAATAAAAGTAAGCATAGTAGTAAACGACCAAGTGAACTGGAAAACAGCGTGAACAATGGACCCGTACTTCAAGCGCCCATTCCCAAAAGAAGAAGAACCATGCCATATGGTTGTTCTTACAAAGAATTCTGGTCCTGTAAGCCAATAGAATTCTCGGGAAATGAAGGACCCATTGCAGCCCTACGCTGGATAGAGAAAACTGAGGCTGTTCTGAAAATAAGTAAGTGTGCTGAAGAAGATAAGATAATGTTTGCTTCAAATCTGTTTAAAAACGCAGCCTTAGAATGGTGGAACACTATCCTCCAGTCAAGAGGAAGTGATAGAATTTATAGCATGGAATGGGAGGAATTCAAAAATATGGTAGAAAGGAAATTCTGCCCTCCCAATGAAAAAGAACAGATAGCAAATAAGTTTCTGAATCTTAGAATGACTGGGGTAGACAGTAAAGGTTACACTACCACATTCTTTGAATATGCTAGGATAGTACCAACCCTTGCATCACCTGAACCGGTATTAATCTCCCGTTATATCTAGGGATTAATTGGAGAGATTAGACATGTAGTCAAGGCAGCTAGACCTCAAACTATAGAAGAAGCTGTAGAACTAGCCAATACCTTGACAGATGAGTTAATCCGTACTAGGGAAGAAGATCAGAGGAAAAACTTAACTCAGAGGCTTACTCAAGAATTCCGTTCTGGGAATTCCAACCGTAGGAATGTAGGGTCTACATCTGCACCTTATTGCAAGTATTGCAAAAGGAAGCATTCTGGAAAATGCTCCATATATTGCAATTTTTGCAAAATGTCAGGTCACAAGGAAGAAGACTGCAGAAAGAAAGCCAACAACCCAATATGCTTCAACTGTGGAGAAAAAGGCCATATCAAGCCAAACTGTCCAAAGTTAGCCCCAGTTGCAAACAACAAGAACACTAAAAATGCTAGAGCATTCGTTCTAACTGCAGATGAAGCTAGACTAATTCCGAACGTCATTGCTGGTACGCTTTTAGTTAATGATATATTTGCTAAAGTATTATTTGACTCTGGTGCAAACCAAAGTTTTATTAATACTTCATTTTGCAAACTCCTAAATCAATCATTAACTAAACTACCACAAGAATGTCTAGTAGAGACAGCAAATGGAGAAACCGTTAAAATTTCTGAAATCTTGCAAGGAGCAAGAATAGAAATTTTTAATCAAAAGTTTATTGCAAACCTTTACCCAATGAATTTGGTAGGATTTGATGTCATATTAGGAATGGATTGGTTAATAGCCAATAAAGCTAATATGTTATGTGATCAAAAGTCAATTCAGGTAAAATCACCAAGAGGTGAAAAGATCACAATTAAAGGAGATAAACCATCTAGATCCACTAAATTCATCTCTGTGATGAAAACTGCAAGTTATATAAGGAAAGGATCTATAGTGTATTTGATTTCTATAATCACTAACACGAAAGGAAAAGAATTAAAAGACATTCCAGTAGTGTCCCAGTTTTCAGATGTCTTTCCTGAAGAATTGCCAGGACTACCGCCAGACAGGGAAGTTGAATTCAGAATTCACCTGCTACCAGGGACAGCACCAATTGCCAAAGCACCTTATCGTTTGGCACCCGCGGAAATGCGAGAACTGAAGAACTAGCTAGATGAATTGTTGGAGAAAGGATTCATACAGCCAAGCTCATCGCCATGGGGAGCACCAATTTTATTCGTTAAGAAGAAGGACGGATCAATGCGTATGTGCATTGACTACCGTGAATTAAACAAAGTCACGATTAAGAATCGGTATCCATTATCGAGGATCGATGATTTGTTTGATCAACTTCAGGGAGCTCGATTTTTCTCTAAAATCGATTTAAGATCAGGATATCATCAATTAAAGGTACATGAAGAGGACATTCCTAAAACCGCATTCAGAACGAGGTATGGTCATTATGAATTTACTGTCATGCCATTTGGTTTAACCAATGCCCCAGCCGCAT
This sequence comes from Helianthus annuus, assembly GCF_002127325.2. Taxonomy (NCBI): domain Eukaryota; kingdom Viridiplantae; phylum Streptophyta; class Magnoliopsida; order Asterales; family Asteraceae; genus Helianthus; species Helianthus annuus. The sequence continues at coordinate 131,266,741 of NC_035434.2, read as the reverse complement.
TTATGGACATGATGAACCGAATATGTAAGCCATATTTGGATAAATTCATAATTGTCTTCATAGATGATATTCTAATTTACTCTAAAAGTAAAGAAGAGCATGCAAAGCACTTACACTTACTTTTAAGTTTATTGAGAAAAGAGAAGCTTTATGCTAAGTTCTCAAAGTGCGAATTTTGGTTAGAACAGGTGCAATTCCTCGGACATTTAGTTAATCATGAAGGAATTCATGTAGATCCAACAAAGATCGAGGCAATTACCAAATGGAAAACCCCAGAGTCACCAACTGAGGTTAGAAGTTTCTTAGGATTGGCCGGTTATTATAGAAGATTTATCCGAGATTTTTCTAGAATAGCCATTCCTTTAACCAAGTTAACCTGTAAATCTGTTAAGTTTGAATGGGGACCAAAACAAGAAGAAGCCTTTAGAATACTTAAGCAAAGATTAACCCATACACCCATACTAGCGTTACCAGAAGGAACTGAAGACTTTGTAGTCTTTTGTGACGCTTCTAAGTTAGGATATGGATGTGTGTTAATGCAACGTCAAAAGGTTATAGCTTATGCCTCTAGACAACTTAAGAGTCATGAAGAAAATTATTCAACCCATGATTTGGAACTAGGAGCTATAATTTTTGCCCTTAAAATTTGGAGACATTATCTTTATGGTAGTAAGTTTACCATATTCACAGATCATAAGAGTTTAAGGTATGTTTTTGGGCAAAAAGAGTTGAATATGAGACAAAGACGCTGGATGGAATTACTTAGTGATTATGATTGTGATATCCAGTATCATGCAGGAAAAGCAAATGTAGTGGTAGATGCTTTAAGTCGAAAGTATCATGAAAAGCCAAAAAGGGTACGTTCTCTTAAATTAAATCTTCAAGTAGATTTAAATGATCAGATTAGGAAAGTTCAAGAATCAGTAATCAAGGAAGATACTGAAAAATTAAAAGGAATGATTAAAGAATTAGAACAAGGAACAGATGGAATTTGGAGGTTCCATAAAAAGAGAATGTGGATACCTAAATTAGGAAATTTACGTCACCGTATATTAGAAGAAGCCCATAAGTCTAAATATACGATGCATCCAGGAAGTGATAAAATGTACCAGGATTTAAGGAAAAATTTCTGGTGGATAGGAATGAAAAAGGATGTAGCAGCCTATGTTTCTAAATGTTTAACTTGTTCACAAGTTAAAGCTGAACATCAGAAACCCTCAGGTTTGTTGCAACAATTAGAAATGCCAGTTTGGAAATGGGAATTGATAATAATGGATTTTGTTACCAAATTACCCAAAACAAGAAAAGGTAATGATACAATCTGGGTGATTGTAGATAGGCTAACCAAATCAGCCCATTTCTTACCAATGAAGGAAACCTTTAGTATGGAACAATTAGCCAAATTGTATGTAAAAGAAATCGTTTCTTTACATGGCATTCCTTTATCAATTGTTTCTGATAGAGATAGCCGCTTTACCTCTCGTTTTTGGTCAAGTTTCCAAAAAGCAATGGGAACTAAGTTGAACTTAAGCACAGCTTATCATCCTTAAACGGGCGGACAAAGTGAAAGAACCATTCAAACAATGGAAGACATGCTTAGAGCTTGTGTAATTGATTTCAGAAGTAATTGGGACGAACACTTACCTTTAATAGAATTTTCTTATAATAACAGTTATCACACAAGTATCAATGCTGCACCATTCGAAGCACTTTATGGACGAAAGTGCAGAACCCCAGTCTGTTGGGCAGAAATTGGGGAAAAACAATTATCTGGACCTGAGATAGTACAAGAAACAACTGACAAAATCATTCAAGTCAAGGAACGACTGAAAGCAGCACGCGATCGACAAAAGAGCTACGCTGATAACAGACGCAAACCATTAGAATTTCAAGTAGGAGATAGAGTATTATTAAAAGTCTCTCCTTGGAAAGGAGTGGTAAGATTCATTAAAAGAGGAAAGCTAAGTCGTAGGTATATTGGACCTTTCAAGATTCTTAAAAGAGTAGGACCTGTAGCCTATTAGCTACAACTGCCAGAGGAAATGGCAGGAATACATGATGTATTTCATGTATCTAATCTCAAAAAGTGCCTAGCTGACGAATCACTCGTAGTACCTCTCAAGGATATAGAGGTAAATGAACAACTCAAATTTGTAGAGAGACCTCTACAGATTGAAGATAGGAAAATTAAGAATCTCAAACATAAGAGATTAGTTCTAGTCAAAGTGAAGTGGGACTCCAAAAGAGGACCTGAATACACATGGGAGCTTGAGTCAGAAATGCAAAAGAAATATCCACACTTGTTCCAGTAGATCTCGAGGACGAGCTCTAAAACAAGGTGGGGAAGATATAACAACCCTCGGTAAAACCGACACCCTCATAATAGTTCTGACACCCTAATATATCTTAAAATACCCCAATATGTTTTTGTATGTGCCCCGTATGTGAAAACCGAGCCCAAAATATTATATAACATGTTAAATAAATTAAAAACAATAATCATTAAGCTGAGGCGGGCCGCGTAGGACCTCACCTCAAGCTCATGCGGGCCGCATTAGGATGTAATTGGACTCCGTTTAAACCGTTAGTTGATGCGGGTCGCGTACAAGATCGCTTAAGTCCATGCGGGCCGCGAGTGTCCTAAATTGTGGCGCAGCCCTGGGCCGCCACGTGGCCCAACACCCGGACAAGCTAGTGAACGACTCAGCTAAGCTACGCAGTTGACCGGAGTCAATGCGGGCCGCGTAAGCCCTGCCCATATCCCACGCGGGCCGCGAGGAAGTCCGATTTCACAACTATAAATAGATCGCATCAGTGTTCGTTTTCCGTCGCTCACATTCTCAATCTCAAATCACAATTTCTGTAGGAAGTAATTATACGCGGGCATTATACCCCCTAATTAGCGAGGTTCTGCTACGATGTAAGTATTATAACCCCTGGAGACGTATTAGATACGCTGCCCGATTGATCTAGGGTTCCGTAACGGCTGTCGTTGTTCTGCCCGACGTAGTCGTTGGAATGCCGTCTCGGGGAGGGTATTACTAATGTTAAAATGGGTTATTATACTAACACACGTGCATTTGTGTAAATTATAGATATTCACCAGGAAACCCTAAAGAATAACCTAAGACAGCAATGTGAGTAATCTCCTTTTTGTTAACAGTTTTTACAAAACCTTAACCTTTTTATAATGCAATTTAGCAGTGATTGAGTCTTTGTAATTCTACAATTACTGCCGGTATGTTGGGGTTTTGTATACAAAATGTGAGTAACGTTACCATTGGACGAAGAGTTAGCCAATGTGTAATATGACCCACAAGTCAGGATTGACAGTACTGAATGAGTAATTGAGTAGATATAAACATTATAATAGCCCTCAATACTGTTTAAATTAAATTAATATTTCTTGATTAAACTGAGATTCACTCACCAGTATTTCCCACTGACAAAACCTTTTTAAAACGCGTTTCAGGTAACACAATGTGAAAGCCAATTAGAAGCCAGCTGGACAGCACTGAAGGCTTGGAAAAGTGGCTATAAAAGTTACCTAAATAAAAGAAAGCGTTTATTCCAATAAAGTGGGATTTATCCCTGTAAATCAGTTTGTAATAAAAACTTGGGTTTTACCTATGTGTTTAATATTATAAAATATGGTGGTTTACTCTGATTTAATATTCCCTAACAACGGTCCTGATGAAAATTTCCGCTGCCAAATAAGTAATTAACATGATACCACCGAAACTGGCTCACGGCCGCCCGCTCCCGGGAACTAGGGATCGGGGCTGTGACATAAAGTGCAGGATTTTGTACTTAAAGTACGTTTTTGGCACATCCGGTCACTATATCTATCACCTAGTGACGCAGTTCTACAACCCTCATTTCCCTACACTTTCTGCTGGTGTAGTAAACTATCTCTGGCTCATACAGGCCTTAGAGGCAGTGTCTGCTTGGTGCTGGCTATGTCAGCACGTTTACTAGGTTATCCGTTCATTGTGCTACTGTGCTTTTGTGCATCATGTTTGTCACTAAGTACTGTATGTAAATAATAGAGTGACAGCAATTAACATATGATGCAAGTATGTGCATGTATCGGTATTCAAGTAGCAGTTTATCCATAATTGTAAGCAAGCACAGTAATTATGCAGTAATTAAATATTAATTAAGTTGTACGGATACCTGGTTTGGTGACAGTTGTCACATTCTCCCCCCGTTAGAAAAAATTCGTCCCGAAATTTTAAGTTCTGCTTTTAGATGCAGGGGTCTTGGGAAATAAGTGGGGGTACTTTTCTTTCATTCGGTCCTCATGCTCCCAGGTGTATTCAGGACCATGTCTTGCATTCCAACGTACCTTGACGAGCTTGACACTGCTCCGGCAAGTTTTGTTCACTTTCCAATCCGTAACCTCAACGGGTTCTTCAACAAAATGGAGCGTGTCGTCAATATGGATCTCGTCTGCGGGAATAACAATAGTATCTTGCGTTGGACTTTTCTTCAGATTTGATACATGAAATGTATCGTGAACGCCATTCAGTTCAGCACGTAAATCCAACTTGTACGCTACGAACCCAATTCTTTCCAAAATTCTGAACGGACCAATATACCGCGGATTCAACTTTCCACGCTTCCCAAAGCATGCCACACCCTTCCAGGGTGATACTTTCATCAAAACCATATCACCTACCTCAAATTCTAGAGGTTTCCTTCTTCGATCCGCATAACATTTCTGACGATCACGAGCCGCCTTGATGCGATCCCGGATCTGTGCAATTTTGTCTGTGGTTTCCTGTACCACATCAGGACCAACCAACTGTCTATCACCTGCATCAGACCAACACAGCGGTGATCTGCACTTGCTGCCATATAAAGCTTCGAATGGCGCGACACCAATACTGGTGTGGTAGCTGTTTTTGTATGAAAATTCGACCAATGGCAAATGTTTATCCCAGCTACCGCTCAAATCCATAACACATGCTCTCAGCATATCTTCCAATGTTTGTATCGTTCGTTCGCTTTGTCCGTCGGTCTGTGGGTGAAACGCAGTGCTCAAATTCAATTGTGAGCCAAAAGCTTCTTGGAAGGATTGCCAAATCCTTGATACGAACCTTCCGTCTCTATCAGAGATGATCGAGAGAGGCACTCCATGGCGTGTAACAATTTCTCTCATATAAATTTCAGCCAATTTGCTCGTGTTATCTTTCTCCCTGATAGGTAAGAAGTGTGCTGATTTTATTAATCGGTCCACTATTACCCAAATAGTGTCATGACCTCTTGGCGTTCTTGGCAACTTCGTTATAAAATCCATTGAAATGTGTTCCCATTTCGACTTGGGAATCTCAGGTTGTTGCAGAAGTCCTGAAGGCTTCTGGTATTCAGCTTTCACCTTAGCGCACGTTAAACACTTGCTTACGTAAACAGCAACGTCGCCTTTCATCCTAGGCCACCAATAGTAATTTTTAAGATCTTGGTACATCTTATCCGCTCCTAGATGGATAGAGTACCGTGATTTGTGTGCCTCATCAAAAATAACATTCCTCAAACCTCCAAACAGAGAACCCAAATCCTTTTCATGAAACATAACGTCCCTTCCTCGTTTGGTATTAACTGCTTCTCCATCCCACGGAGATATTCTTCTTCAATGTTCCTTTCCTTAAGTGCTTCTTTCTGCGCGACACGAATGCGCAGAGAAAGATCTGTTTGAATAATCATCTCCAAAGCCCTAACCCTTATGGGCTTGATCCTTTCCTTTCGACTTAGGGCATCGGCGACCACATTCGCCTTCCCTGGATGGTACTTTATCTCGCAGTCGTAGTCGTTCAACAACTCAACCCATCGTCTTTGTCTCATATTCAACTCCTTCTGGTCGAATATGTGTTGTAGGCTCTTATGATCTGTAAAGATTGTACATTTCGTACCATATAGGTAGTGTCTCTAGATCTTTGAAGCAAATATCACTGCACCGAGTTCCAAATCATGTGTGGTATAGTTCTTTTCATGTACCTTCGATTGGCGGGACGCGTAAGCTATAACTTTCTGGCGTTGCATCAACACGCAACCCAATCCTTGGCGTGAGGCGTCATAGTATACCACAAAATCGTCAGTACCTTCTGGTAGTGCTAAGATTGGCGCATTGCAGAGCTTACCTTTCAATAGCTGAAATGCTTCTTCCTGTTTGATTCCCCAATCAAACTTCTTATCTTTTTGCGTGAGGAGTATCAATGGTTGAGCGATCTTCGAAAAATCCTCAATGAACCTTCGATAGTAGCCAGCCAAACCCAAGAATTGTCGAACCTCGGTTGGCGTCTTTGGGGTCTCCCAATTCTTGATCGCTTCGATCTTGGTGGGGTCCACATGAATCCCATCTCCATTTACCACATGTCCAAGAAATTGGACTTCTCGTAGCCAAAACTCGCACTTAGAGAATTTGGCATACAACTGTTCCTTCTTCAGCAACTCCAGAATAGCTCTCAAGTGCTGTTCGTGCTCAGCCTTCGTCTTTGAATAAATCAAAATGTCGTCGATAAACACAATCACGAACTTATCGAGGTACGGCTTGCAAACTCTGTTCATCAAATCCATGAAAACTGCAGGCGCGTTTGTCAACCCAAACGGCATAACTAGGAACTCGTAATGTCCATAACGAGTCCTAAAGGCTGTCTTCGGGATACTTTCCTCTTGTATCCTTAGCTGATGGTAACCTGAGCGTAAATCGATGTTAGAGTAAAAGCTTGAACCTTGCAGCTGATCGGATAAGTCGTCGATTCTTGGCAAAGGGTATCTATTCTTGATAGTTAACTTGTTCAACTCCTGGTAGTCAATGCACATACGAAAACTACCGTCCTTCTTTTTGACAAACAGGACCGGAGCTCCCCAAGGTGAGAAGCTTGGTCTGATGAATCCCTTGTCTAACAACTCTTGAAGTTGTGTCGATAATTCCTGCATCTCTGACGGTGCAAGTCTATAAGGTGCCCTAGCTACAGGCGCGGCGCCTGGAACTAAGTCAATACGGAGCTCCACTTGCCTCTGGGGTGGCAATCCTGGCAAGTCCTCTGGGAAGACTTCCGGATATTCCCTTACGATAGGAATATCTTCGATTTTTGGCTCAGCAGCTTTCTTGTCCACGATGTGTGCCAGGAAGGCAGCACATCCCTTTTGTAAACACTTTCGCGCTTTCAGGCAGCTGATAATTCTTAACGATGCATCCCGCTTCTCCCCATGAACCACAATTGTTTCACCATCTTCGGTTGGGATACGAACGACTTTTTCGTGACAGACAATCTCCGCCTTGTTACTTGATAACCAATCCATTCCTACTACCACGTCGAAGCTTCCCAGCTGGACTGGTAGTAGATCCAGAGTAAACTCACGCTCTCCTAACTCGATTATGCAACCTCTGATCACTTCATTAGCTTCTACTAACTTTCCATTATCCAATTCGATTGAGTAGGGAATATCTAATTTACTAGCGGCTAGACCAAGCATATTCTTAAACTCTAACGATACGAAGCTATAATCGGCACCAGTATCAAATAAAACGGACGCAAAGCGTTGGTTTACAGGGAACGTACCAGTAACAACATTGGGATCCTGGCGCGCTTCCCTCGCTTCGATATTGAAAACCCTTCCACGGGCTTGGTGCTATTCTGGGCAGTTCCTCTTATAGTGCCCAATGTCACCGCAGTTAAAGCAACCTGGTCTTTGCCCGTTTCCACCTCCATTTCCAGCTTGATTGTTGTTCTGATTTCGATTCACATTACCAGCTTGATTCACATTGTTGCCTCGATTCCCATTTCCTCCATTGTTCCCCTGTGAGCGATTCCCAATACCACCACGATTATTGTTTCTATTCCCAAATCCTCCTTGGCCTCCCCGACCAACAGTAGCCCAACAAGAATCCTTCGAGTGACCAGTTTTCCCACATGCCTCGCATACTTTTAAACCACACCAGCCTGAGTGGTGACGCTGGCAGGTGTTGCACTTGGGATGGGTACCCATATACCCCTTTCCTTTCCTTCCAGTACCAGTTGCAGTTTGGACTGGCGCGCTCGGTTCTCCTTTCCTGCCATCACCGCTGGTGCCTTGTTTGAAGTTCGAGAATTTTCTTTTGTTACCCCCGGACGACTCAATGTGAGTCTCCTTCTTCTTTGGCTCAACATCAGAAACTTGTTTAGGCGAATAGCCTCCTCAGTGAGAGCCACACTCAGATCAATTGCCTCAGTGATAGTTGCAGGCTTGGAAGAGGTTACCATACTTATGATTTGAGGAGCTAAACCCCAAATGAAGCGCTCGATTCGCTTGAATTCTGGTGTGACCATATAAGGTACCACATGAGATAAGTCGTGAAACCTTTGAACATACTCTGCGATTTTCGGACCTTCCATCTTCAGGTGCCAAAATTCAGTTTCCAACTTTTGAATTTCTGCACGAGAGCAATACTTTCTACGCATGAGCTCTTTCAGCTCGTTCCATGCCATTGCGTATGCAGCGGCTTCACCGAGTGTTTGGCCTTGTAAATTCCACCATGACAGGGCTCCGTCCATGAATAGCCCAGAGATGTAAGTAACTTGCTGGTCTAGAGCGCATTTGCTCATGCGGAGAACTGACTCTGTCTACTCGGCCCAACGAACAAAAGCAACAGCACCTCCGGTGCCGTCAAAGTTTACAGGTTTGCAGTCCAGGAACTGCTTGTAGGTGCACCCTGCACATACGTTACAACATATGAATGGCATTAGCAACCTTGCTAGAGATATCCAATTGTATCATGGTATGTCTTAATGACTTAGTATTACCATGAGGCAGATTGTTGTTGCCAGTATTGCCAGAATTACTTCCGCTAGTTCCTCCTTGAGAGGCGGCGTACTGTGCGATGGCGGCCGCGATGACCTGTTGAAGCTCTGCCTCATTGGTAGGCATTCGTGTTTGACGTCTCGGTGGCATCTTCTAAAAGATGTGTTTACGTTGGTCAGGCCATAGTAGTAATGTGTACGTATATAATGACAGTAATAATACATAACATCTCATGTTATAAATAAACCAATCACATAACATCCCATGTTATAAAACATAAATAATCAATCAAACATCATATGTGATGAGAATACTGCGATTGCATTGCCATAAATCGAGACCACATGGTAAAGTGTACAAGTACACAACTGTAACATACAACATCAACGACTAAGGGCTACATCACCCCAGTCCAAAAATATCAAATCAGTGTCAATACATCCCATATACATAACAACAAAAGTCAGGATCAATATGCAGTCTCCAAAAAGCGGTGCAGTCTGAGCAATCGCCGTCTTCTCAACAAAAGTCCACCCGTGCTGTACAAAATAGCCCTACGCTGATGGCGGTGGAGGAGGGGGAAAATGAGAATAGAACAAACGACGCATGTGGAGCCAATCCTCCTCCATGGCTCGGTGAGAACGCAACAAGAAAGCTATCTGCTACTCCTGTGTCCAAAAACGTGCAGCAGAGTCTGGAGATAATGGTCGAGGGGGATGCGATATCGCAGGATGAGGAGGGCACTGGCATGGGGGTCTCTGAGCTCTCTCGAGCTCCTGCACGCGTCGAGTAAGTGCCTCCTGCTGGACCATGAATGACCTGAGAATGTCCTCAACAGAATAACCCATGTGAAAAGGATGATAGGGATTGGATGGTGGCATGATGGGTGGTGATGTCCAAAGAAAAGGCTCACTAGCTGGAGTAAAAGGTGGCACAGTAAACGGCAGAACAGGGGGAACAACAGTATGGTGAGGGATCTGCGGTGCAAATTGATCTCCTCCAGTCAGAAAAGGTGCACGACCGAAAGGCTGACGTGAGCAGCCCTCTCCATGACGTGGTGGAGGGATCTCCTAGAGAAATGTGATGGGCAGATCCGCGCGATGCGCATCAGCAGTGTGTGTGGGGAACAAGGGTGCATCAAAAGGAGCTGAAGCTGGTGCTGAAACTGGTGTAACTGGTACCACAAAAGGTGGAAAATCATCATCGTCCTCTATCCACCCATTCCGGGTGTGCGCATACTGAGGGTCGACATGAGTCGCAAAGAGTGCATGATCAGGCTCTATGGGTACAGGGTCAGGAAAAGGAGCAACAACAACAAGATCAACGGGTATATCAACAATGTGAGGGGTATCAACCTGAGCATCAACAGCGTGCCCTCCTCCAATAGTGGAGCAACTATAGGATGATCATCGATAGGTACATCAGCAATCAAAGGATCAACAATGGGTACATCAGCATGAATAGGGTCATGCTCGAACACGGGGTCTGGAGCAACTACCGGCTCGGGGGCCATAGCAGGCTCCGGGTCGTCAAACTCCATCTCGAAATCTGCAGGGTCAGCAAACGCAGGGTCAACAGGATCAACTGGGTCGTCCATGGGCTGATCTAGGTGTATAAACTCAATGTCCTGGTCCGGATCGAAGCCAGGTGGGAAGACGGGGTCAGAATCCTCATCAATGTCGTGATCAATAGCAAAACTCGGGGCAGGGGCAGGTGCAGCAGATGACGCCCTATCGGGGTCTGAATCATGCGAGTAGTGCTGCGCGCCCTGCGCGTGCGATGGTGCCGATGCCACAGACTCGAAAGAGTCTGGGACAGGTGAATGGGCAGGTGAGTCCCCAGCAGGAGCATCTGCGAGAAGCAAGAGATCATCGGCAGCTATAAGGGCCTCGCCCTCAAAGTCATCCTCCAGTGGCTCCTCGTCAAACAAATCGACGTCGTCGTCAACGACTACGTCTAGAGGCATATCAATAACAGGGTACATGGCAAGGGGTATGGGAGCAGGGATCTCCACAAGCGGCAAATCCCCAGCGATGGGGCCATCAGCGGGCTCAATCACGGCATCGGGTAGTGCAAACGGCTGGAAATCATCGTCGTCTGTACTGGTGGTGTCCGAAGTGTACACCTCTCGCTCTGATGACTCCCGCTCGTCTGATACAATGTGTATAGGGTCAGTGGTGTCCGACCCTCTTGTGCCGGATGAACACAAATATGCACAAATAATCAATCATATAGTTAGATAAACACATTAGCCATCAATTAGCAATCAATTAGTTCTCCTAGTCCCGCTAGCCTCCCAGCCTCCCAGACTGATCTTCCTAGTCCCACTAGCCTCCCAGCCTCCCAGACTGCTCTTCCTAGTCCCACTAGCCTCCCAGCCTCCCAGACTGCTCTTCCTAGTCCCACTAGCCTCCCAGCCTCCCAGACTGACTCCCTAGTCCCACTAGACAACTACCTCGGCCTCCCAGACCGAGCCTCAGCCTCCCAGACCGAGCCTCAGCCTCCCAGACTGGGCCTATAACTAACAAATAAAATGTGCTCAACATTTGTTTGTAAAAACGTTTTGGATCTGGACTTAAGTGGTATACAAGGAATCCTAGTTCGCTATGATCAGAGCTCTGATACCAAGCTGTCACACCCTGGCTTTGCGGAAGCGTGGGTTTATTTGGTGTGACTTCTTAATACCATAGCTTAATGATAACATAGCTATATGAAAGTAAAACCATGCAGAATCATCCATTAAAGTCTTAAAAACAAAAGTAACAACATTGTCTCAAAGCGTTGACACATGCAACGGATATTACAACCTACCAAATGAAAACATTGTTCTTAAGACACAACCACAAACTTTAAAATAAACACCGTTTAAGACTTGCGACTCGTCCAGGTAAAAGTCGCAATCCCTAAACGAGGATGATCCCGTAACTCTAACGCAGCGTAGCATACCGTGCCAGATCTTTAGTTCCCTGAAATACATGTAAGTTGGAAAAATCAACAAAAATGTTGAGCGAGTTCATGTGTAGTGAGTATGTAAAACCTTTGTAAGTATAAAAACCCTGGTATGTAGCAAATAAGGAAATAAAGAGATCACCAATGGTTTGCAAGGCCATTGATATGTATGAAGTGCAGTAGGAAGACTCAAACCTAGCAAATTTTGCGTTGGGTACAAAGTCACCCCGAGGTCCGTTCTGCTGGGCTCGCTACACCCAGATAGATCTACCGCTACTGTCCCTCGATCCTACTCTGAGGATTAATGGCCTTAAGTTCACGCCTACCCACTCACATGATCTAAGTAGTAACCCTCCTTACGCTAACCATACCATGTAAAAAGTACTTGTAATCATAGTAACATGTATTTCACCCCCGTAGTTTAGAAAACTGAAAACAGCTAAGAGAAAAGGGGGGGACATGAACTCACCGAAGTGCGTCTCTAAAAAGTATCTCCCAGAAAATTAGTTGTGCGACGACCTACACGTACTAACTTCTATTAGATGGATGGTCGTGCCTTAACTTGAGGTTTAGTGTCTTTGGGAAATAGTTAGACAACTATTTCGTGTTTACACTTCGTAATTATTTGGTAAATATATTCCTTCCCAAGGATGGGGGTTTTAATACATGTGCGTTCGTATAACTTCGAAATATATTATTAACTCTCACTTATAATATATTCTAATTCTTTCTCCAAAATATAAATATTTTTTCACAAAAATATTATATTTTATTACATATAATTTTTTCACAAAATAATACTTATAACAAAATATGCATTTAAGTGTATTTTCTGAAAATACGTAAGTTACGTTGTAAGGTTCGGGTGGTATTAACAATACCGGTGTAACTTAAATAATTATTGTGAAGGCGTTCGTATTATTTTGGAGCCGTTAATATTCAGTAATATTATTTTTACCCAAAAAATAATATTTAGATAGTTCACAAAATAATCATAAAAATCTCACAAGCGTTATTCCGGAAAATATATACTAAATATATATTTATCAAGTTTTATTTTGTGAAAATCTCACCTCCGACACTTGCTTATTTTGTAATAAAAATCGTGGCGAAATTTATTTGGAAAAATAAGTTAAAAATTATATTCTTAACACTTGTGATAAAAATATTTCCAAGTGTTAGATTTTTGGAAAAATTTCGCCAGAGTTTCCCCTGTAACTGGAGGTGGCCACGCTTTCAAGCGTATCATTTTCTTCTATGAATTCAAACAACAATTTTCTCAATCAACAACAAACAATATTCCAACATCATACTAGTTCAAAAATATCACAAACACATGAACTTGTGGGTTGTGTAAAAGTGTGTAGTAACTTCCCATTATTTTTAATAGATCTTTCTGCTTTTATAAATGAAATCGGTTTCTCGAAAATCTTATTTTTACAGAAAATGCATTTGTACATCTTCTAGTAAAAAATTACAAAAATAATTCTTTGTTAAAACTTTTTGTTACACAAGTGTCTACACACTTGTGTGTTCACAAAAATCACATTTGTTTAGAAAAGATCCGGCTTTAAAAATATGATTTCATTTGGTTCTTCGAAAATACCACTTGTAGATCTTTAGATCCACTAGTTTAGAACACTATTCCATAAGAAAAATTGTTTTTACACAAGTTCATGTTTATGTTCGAAAGGGTTCGTCATCTAATAACTTTACGACTTAACATAAGGCTAGTTTTTTCGTGAACATAATCTAGCGTGGTTTGATGACGATCCATTCCCATACTAGCAATCAACAACAATAAATAATCATAATAAAACTAGATTTATAAGTTTTACACTATTATTTACTTATTAACCACTTTGTTCGGGTTAAGTCCGGTTGTTCGGTTGGATACTGATCCGTTAAAGTGCTTATTAAAGCTTTAAAGTGTCTTTATTATTATTTTTAGTGACACAACGAGTTCCCGACACTTTGGAAAGTGTCTAGTATTATTTTTCCGCGTTTTTGCACTTTACTAGTTATATTAAAAGCTGAATTTTTGTGATAAAGTGCATGATTTTGTACTTAAAGTACGTTTTAGGCACATCCGGTCACTATATCTATCACCTAGTGACGCAGTTCTACAACCCTCATTTCCTTACACTCTCTGCTGGTGTAGTAAACTATCTCTGGCTCATACAGGCCTTAGAGGCAGTGTCTGCCTGGTGCTGGCTATGTCAGCACGTTTACTGGATTATCCGTTCATTGTGCTACTGTGCTTTTGTGCATCATGTTTGTCACTAAGTACTGTATGTAAATAATAGAGTGACAACAATTAACGTATGATGCAAGTATGTGCATGTATCGGTATTAAAGTAGCAGTTTATCCATAATTGTAAGCAAGCACAGTAATTATGCAGTAATTAAATATTAATTAAGTCGTACGGATACCTGGTTTGGTGAGGGTTGTCACATAGCCTGAGTAGTTCGATAGCATAACGATGAGTAATGCGTAAACTGGAAACAAGTGTTAGTGGGTCGAACAGCCTGGTCGATCGAACGGGTTGTGCGTTCGGTTGGACAGTCCGTTCGGACATCCTGTTTGATCGGCCGATAGGCTCGATCGGCTGGGCTGTTCGAGTGGATTGTTTCTTCCTTTAGAGTAGGATGTGTTTGTGTATGATGGCTTGTCCTTTTTAGGTTTTCGTTGTAGTATTTGAGAACACTGAAGTGTCCTTACCTTTCAGGTCGATCGATCGAATGACCTGTTCGATCGGCCGGCTTAACCGATCGGTTAGGTACTTCAGAAATGGTCCTCAGCAGGATGTCACTTGATCGGACAGCATGTTCGATCGGGTGGCACTCCAATACGTTGAACGAATTGAAAATTGATTAAGTGTTGAAGCATAATATCTCATGATTCGAAAAGTAATGTTATCAAACAGCTCGTTCGATCGAACGTCACTTTGTTCAATACCATACTTCATGAAACTGTCAAAGTGTAGGACCATGTGCTAGCCGATCGGCTGGCCTGGTCGATCGACTGACATGTGCGATCGGTTGGGCTGTTTGTTCGAACAACCTGTTCGATCGGTCAGCATCCTGACCTGGTCGGCCTGTTCGCCTAACACTGGCTGTTCTGATTGTTTGACGTTATATCGAAGTATTTTGACAACGAGTTGAACCATGGAACCTTCGCTCTTACTTGTTTCTCCTGCTCGGACAGGAATCATCCAAGTCCGGCCGATGAATGGTTCGGAACGGTAGTTTAACGTTTAACCCGAAATCGGTGAACCTCGTAGATAGAATCCGAATCTTGAACCACTCAACCATTAGAATGATTAGTGAGTTGGCTCAAGCTCCGTTTCTACCGGTTTGAAGGCATTGAGTGTAAAAGAGTTGAAAGAAAGTTGGAAAATCCATCTTTCAATCCTTTACATCGTGTAAATGTTTAGATCTAGGATAGATCTTTGTTTGTTTATGTGGAAATCGGTTAGATCCAAGTGATTCTTGGTGGATTGAGGCCAAAACATGAAATTCTTGAAGAACATCATGATGACATCATCCTAGAATACTTAGATCTTGATGATTTCACGGTTAGAAATCAAGATTTGAAAGACAGAAAGGTGTAGAAGTGTGCATAGATCAAAAACGTACAAGATTTAGGATGAAATCTTACCGGGACTGAGAGAAATCTGAGAAATAGAGAAGAACACAAGCTGGTCGGTCAGAGAGTTTCCAGAAGTGGAAAGAATGACAATGACAGGGCTATTTATAGGCTTCCAAAAGGGGAAAGAGCTGGCCGATCGGCCATGCATCCCGATCGGACAACCTGCTCGATCGGAGAGTCCGTCCGATCGGCTGGGCTGTTCGATCGGCTGGGAGCCTGATCGATCAACAGCCTGTTTCGAGTGTTTGGTACGACGATTTCTGATATTTCAATTTCGATTGAAGATGATACGAATATGATAGAGTTTCCTATTCAAATTACTTTTAGTCCCAACTACTATATCTACATACAAGCATCTATATTCCACACTATCCTTTCGCTACCATCCATCATAATTCGATTTCCATTGAGTTCGATTGAGTTTCGAGTTTCGATTCGATTGATCACCACACATAACATAAAGTAACACGCACAGGTAACACATAAGGCACACACACGTATAATAATACCAGAGTCGTATAATTCTAGTCTCGAGTTCGATTGATGATTTGATTAGCTTGATTATTGATTGATTAACTTTATCGCATTGTTACTTCCTACTATTCAAGGTCGTTAAGCGTTTCGCGTCGATTACACATTCGATTACTTCGATTCTTTTAATTAACAACACTTACTCCACATAATACAATTAAAACACAAAATAAACTAGGGTCAGTCAAAGAAGTCAAACTTGACTTTGACTTTGACATTCGGAAACACGGGGTGTTACACTGACAGCAAGGAAATTCTGTCTGCTTCATAAAAGGAACAAATGGCAACAAAATCACCAAATAATTGGTGGAAATTGTCGTAAGTATACGACAAAATTCTTCAGATACGCGAAAATGGTACTAGTTCTGGCTTCGCCAAAATATGTACTAATTTCTCATTTTATTTGGGACTATTCAGTCATATCCATAATCTGGTAAAGGTGGCCAGACCACAAACCATTAGCAAAATGTACTAGTTAGCAAATACTTTGACCAATGAGTTGATACCTGGACACAAGTAAGAAGAACGTGAAAAAAGAAGAGCCGTATATGTTTCCATTAGGGAAACAAATCGTATTCGGCAAGACAGTCCAAAACTGACACAACACCTGAAGACAAGGCAAAAACAACCGAAGATCCCAGGAGGAATGCAAAAGCATTGTTCTCACAATATAAGAGGCAACAATGATTTCTGAGACGAGTCTGGAACTCCACCAATTTTCGTGGAGTGCTTCGGGAAGAAAAGATAAAATTGCTAAGATACAACTTAGTGCTATTTTACTTCATATGAACCTCGTTGGATTCAATGTAGTGTTAGAAATGGAATGGTTAGCATCCAAACATGCTCAAATCTCAAGTGATCGGAATTCAGTTAAGATTCGTAAGTAAATAGGAAAAATGATCACAATCCAAGGAGACAATATAGCCAAGCCGACAAAGTTCATCTCTGCAAGGAAAGCTGCAAGTTATGTTAAAAAACGAGGAATAGTGTATATGATCTCTGTGATCATTTACACAAAGGAAAGGAACTGCAAGAGATTCCGGTAGTATCGGGATATCCTAACGTTTTCCCAAAGAATCTACCTGGACTATCACCGATTTTGAGGAGGAACTCAGAAATTACTCAATACCAGGAACAACACCGATTGTTAAAGCACCCTATTGCTTAGCACCGATAGATATACTCAAGCTGAAGAAGCAATTGGATGAATTGTTGGAAAAAGATTCCATACAACATCTCCGTAGGAAGCAGTAATATCATTTGTCAATAAGAAGGATGACTAGATGCATATGTATATTGATTACCGGGAAATGAATAATGTTGTATTTGTAACAATTTAGAAGTTATATACTTCTGAGAGTTTAGTTCAATTTAACCGATTTGTAAACAATTTTTTTGGAGTTTGCAAGTGCCTATACCGCCAAGAATGAGCCGAATCAAACTTCCACAAATCCTCATGATTGATACCACTATTTAACTTTATTGGTCACCTAACTTAGCATGATTTGTTTTGACTGTAATATTTCATTTGAAGTAAAATATGGGGAATTGATTTTGTTGATTATTCTTAATTACAACATCTCCGTAGGAAGCACTAATATCATTTGTCAATAAGAAGGATGACTAGATGCATATGTATATTGATTACCGGGAAATGAATAATGTTGTATTTGTAACAATTTAGAAGTTATATACTTCTGAGAGTTTGGTTCAATTTAACCGATTTGTAAACAATTTTTTTGGAGTTTGCAAGTGCCTATACCGCCAAGAATGAGCCGAATCAAACTTCCACAAATCCTCATGATTGATACCACTATTTAACTTTATTGGTCACCTAACTTAGCATGATTTGTTTTGACTGTAATATTTCATTTGAAGTAAAATATGGGGAATTGATTTTGTTGATTATTCTTAATTGTTCGGTGATTACAAAAAGCTTTGGCTTCAGCATTGGAGCATTGGATCTGATCATGAGTTGAGATTGAAAGAGAGTTGCAGAAGAAGTAAAGGAAGAAGCCGATATGAATAGTTTGTATGTTCTTGCAAAGCGAGATGAACTTAAACATACGTAGCAGCGCAAAAAGAAAAAAAAATGACATGGTTGTAGATTTCTTTCTTCAAAAAATGACATGGTTTTGAAACTGATTAGCCTTGCTTAGGTGGTGATTCCAAGACTTCTATGGTGGTAAATGTTCCCTAGAACCTAGCTCCATTAACGAGTCACTTTGTTCTCTTTGGTTTGCTACAAGAGTTTATGCTTGCGAGATTGGAATGCTTCGAAGGCAAACCTGTGTGAAGCAATTAGATGCTACATTCAGCCATGGCTAATGATTTTGCAGTCATTCTAAAGTTTTGTTTGGTGCTTTAATCTTTGGTCCAGAAGGTATCTATCTGGTGACCCTTAGACGTGAAGCCTAAGTTTGGAAAGGCCTAGAACAAAAATGATGATCTACATGGGCTTCAATGCCAGTAGATATTATATATTTGTGTTAAGCCACCCGCGAAACTCGCGGGATCTTAGACTAGTTAAATAATATTTAATTAGAACTAACTTCTCGAGCATTAGTAATTAGTGCATTTTATATTTATTAGTTGTCATATTCGCTAGTTAAACTCTTAGACTATGGGTAATGGTTAATGCTTATTAACGGTATTTTTCATTACATCACCATCATAATGCATGTTCAAAAAATGTGTAACAGTTAATGCCCATTTATTCATTACTTTGCATAATTTTTCTTCTTTTTGGGCATTCTCTAGAAATGTCCTTCCCTTTTCATACCCCTATAATGTCTAAGAGAGCGGTGTTAACGACATTGTCAATCCTTTTCACACTTCTATAATGGTCATTACATATGGCCTTTGGTGTGTATTCAATGGTGTAGTTATGTAAACTGAATGATATATAATTGTAATTAGGTGTTCTAAGAGAAGGGGTATTTGGAAATAGAGGTGGGTGAAAAACTAGTTGGAAAAAAACCGGACCTATTTTTTTAACCAGTTTATATAAAAACTGAATTGAACCCAACTCTGACATCCGGTTTGTTTACCAGTTTGTGTAGCCCATTTAAAAAAAAACATTTTTTGTGCTGACCGTTGCATAACGGTAATATTACAGTTGGGATGAGTTTTTGACCCTTTTTTTTGCAACCCCGCCCCCTCTTTTACCATTTTGCCATAACATACACCTATAAATAGTTTGTGGTTGTGTTGGTTCAAGTACCTCACTCTAAAACACTCCTTACTCTCTAAATTCTCAAAAAACGCTCACTAATTTCTTCATGTTTGAGAAAACCCTCTCAAATGGCAACTGCTAGTGGTTAATCTTTAGTTAATGTTGGTGCTTCTTCAAGCAATGAGGTGGTTCGGGTTATTCATACTAACTGAAACCAATATATTAATTTGGCAACACTTTGATTTGTGTGAGATGATGATGGGTCCGCAAAAGGCTCGTTGCAAGTATTGTTCTAAACTTTACGCAAAAGACGCAAACTCACTTTGAGTAACCTCATCCAAAAGCCATATTGCAAGGCGTTGAAACAAGAACCGGAAATTGGTCAACCTTCGATGATAAGTGAAGGAAATATGTGGGATTACAATGTTGAGGTGGTTTGGGAGAAAATGACAATGTTTGTGATCCAAGAAAGCTTGCCATTCAACCATTTCTTGACCCGGCTTATTCAAAGAACTCTCCAATCGCGCTACACCCATGTATGTCGATCTACTCTTAGCATAGATTGTTTAAAAAAATGGAAACAAGCTAAAAATGAACCAATTTCTTATTTTGTGTCACCACCCATTGGGTTGAACCGGCGTCGTGGAAAATGATGAAACATACAATTGTGTTTGAATTGTTCAGTTATCCTCACATCGGGTGAAAATATATTTGAGGTTATTGATAAAGTTATTCAAACTTATAAATTGCAAAAAAAAAAAAAAAAATTCCACTATATTTTGATAATGCCTCAAACAATACGGTTGTGATAACCCATTTAAAATTAAAATATCACCCTATTTGTGATGGTGTTTTTTTTCCATAGCCAATGCATTGCTATATCATAAATTTTGTCGTTCAAGACGGTTTAAAACGAAATTTAAACACAAAAAGATGGTTTTAAAATAATGTTACACGACATTTTTAGCAACAATGCAAGATATACCAAGTTTTGTAAAACAGAGAATTCCATGTACTTAGGTCCGAACTGGAAAAGGCTTTAAAATATATGTTCGAAATTTAAACACAAAAAGATGGTTTTAAAATATGTTTGAAAAGGCTATTTTACAAAAAAAAAAAAAAAAAAATAGATAGTTTAATAGACTTTCATGATATTTTTTCGAGTCGTGGAAAGGTTTCGGCTTACCATCCGTCTCGGGTTGGGCTACTATTGAAGTTGTAATCCAAATGCTATAAGTTTTCAAAACTGCAACAACCACTTTATCCGGAGTTAACTATCCGACAAGTTCTTTAACATTGCCCAAAAATATATTTAATGAGTTTAAAATCATGCGAGTTGAAGGTTAGAGGTAGACCATTGTTGGGTACGGTAGACCCAATGAAGGATAAGCTTAACAATATTTTTACAAAACTTCCTACGGTTTTCACTTGCTCCGCCGCCTAAAAAGCCTTGCTTAAATATAAAAGAGGTTGATTCTTTAATTGAAAAAAAATGTTACGAGTTGGATTTAAACACTCCTCAAGATCTATGTTTGAGGTTTATTTAACAAAATATGGTACAACGTCAAACATTCACGAGTCATTGAGAAATGTGGCTTTTACCAAAGTTCAAATAATTCGGATTTTGCTTTATATAGCCATTTATGGGATGAGTCTACTAAACGTCAATGTAGTAACACTACGAGTAGCGAACTTAGGAGGTATGGTGGGTCGAACCTTTTATCGAATTTGACTCCACAAGAATTTAAGAATTTTCATTTGTTGACTTGGTGGAAAGGTAAGGAAGCTCAATTTCCAATCCTAGCCACCAGGACCCGAGATTTATTAAACGTCCAAGCCTCCACAGTAGCTTCAGAATCTACTTTTTCTATTAGTGGCAAGGTCTTATGGATAAGGAAAACTCGACTAACTCATCCGACAATAGAGATGTCAATTTGCTTGAAGTATTATTTGGATTCAACCGAGATAGTACAAGATAAATGCTCACTCGATGGAGAATTGGAATAATAAGCATTTAAAGGTTCAAAGAGTTTAAAGATGAGGTTGAATGGATAACGAGTAAAACTATCAAGACACTAAGGTTAGACAATGGTAGTGAGCGTACGTCTTATGAATTGTCCAACTTCTTAAAGTCATGTGGAATCAAAAGAGAACTAAGATGCCCTTATACTCCACAAAATGGCATTTCCAAAAGAAAAAAATTGGCATTTAGCAGAAGTGGCAAGAAGCATGTTACACGATAAAAATATGTCGGGTAGGTTTTGGGCTGAATCAATGAAGACATGTGCGTATGCGACCACAAAAACGACTCGAGAATAAAACACCACACGAGAGACTTTTTGGTGCTAAGGCTAGTTTTAAAAGTATCCCCGTCATAAATTGGGGAAGAAAACAGTTCGTTGCAAATTGATGGGTTATGATTTGCAATGAAAAGGATGGCAATGTTGAGATCCAAATATATTTCCAAAAACGTTGTTTCCGATGAGAAGTCAACATGGTGGTTGGCGAATAAAAAAACATTACAAGTTACAGAAGTACTGTTGAAAGATGAGTTAAATTTAAGTTTCGACGGTGATGTTTTTATTGACGAGGAAGGAACAAGTTTGGGCCTAGAAGCTATACATAACGTGGAGGAACCAGTCAATCAAGCACCGACAACACCTAAAAGGTCCAATTGGGAGAAACAACTCGTTAAACAAGAAAGCTTTGATGAGGCATATTAAAAAGTCAAGTGGGAAGAAGCAATAAAAGATGAGATGTTGGCGCTTGAAGCAAATCATACTTTGGAGCTAGTACCATTACCAGAAGGGATAAAACGAGTCACATGCAAGTGGTGTATAAAGTTAGAAAGAATTCCAATGGAACAATGATTATTTTAAAGCGCGTTTAGTCTAGTTTGCTAGTTTACCATGATTTATGTTCATTTAGTTTGTGGGAATTTTTGGCAGATGGATATCAATAATGCATTCTTATATGGAAGTCTAGATGATACTATACATATCGAACAACTAATGTGGTTTCAACGCTCAACTCATCCAAACTAATGTGCGTTCAAACAAGCCTGTGCTAATAACTTTAACTCCTTCATTTTCGATTCGGGGTTGATTGAATATAGCTTGAAAGGTAGACGGTTTACTTACAACTCCGACAATGGCAAGAAATTAAGCAAGCTAGACAGATTTCTAGTCAACTTGGATTTTTTTTAATGCTTGGCCGGACGCTTGTTGTCGTGTGTTACCGAGTCTTTGGTCTGATCATAATCCGATTATGTTGGTATGTAAGTCTATGAACTTTGGCCCCCGTCCGTTCCGTTTCTTCAACTCCTGGCTAGGGAAACAGGGATTCGATGAGGTCGTCAAGAAGGCGATTGATGAGTTTAGTTTTTCGGATGTTCATCCTGATGTGCTTTTCATTAGGAAGTTGGGTTTTATTTGGGATAGATTGAGGGAGTGGAGGGATGAAATGATTCGAAAGGAGGGAGAGATTGTTTTAGCAGCTAAAGGTGAGTTAGATGCTTTCGAATCCATCCTTCAGATGAGAGACCTTTCTGAGGAGGAGTGGATTCTTTTAGAAAATAAAAAAATCATTCGCGAGGCGGAAGAAGCTAAAGTTTCGGATCTTAGACAAAGATCCCGCATCAAATGGGCCAAGGAAGGTGATGAAAATTCGAGTTTTTTTTTTCATTCTATGATAAATTGTAGAAAAGCTTGCAATACGATCCACGGTCTTGAAGTTAACAGCGTTTGGATCTCTAAGCCCTCTCTTATCAAAAAGGAGGTCTTCAGTTTTTTCAGAAACAAGTTTGTTGATGACTTTCCCATTCGTCCTCGTCTGGTTTGCCCAAACATCGCTCGGTTACCGTCTTCGGTGGCCGATAACTTGGAAGCTCAATTTTCTAAGGAGGAGATCAAGTTAGCTGTGTTTGAATGTGGAGACGACAGGGCTCCCGGCCCAGACGGCTTCAACTTCAGGTTTTTTAAACATTTTTGGTGTCTTTTTGAGGAAGATTTTTGCAATATTTTGGCCTATTTTTTTGGATCCGGTAAGCTGAGTTTGGGGTGTGGGTCGGCTTTTATTGCCTTGATTCCGAAGGTTAGAGACCTGTTGGTTTTAAATGATTATCGACCGCTTAGTTTGGTCGGTGCTATCAATAAAGTGGTCTCCAAAATTCTGGCCAACAGGATGAAAAGGTGTCTTAAGTTGGTGATTTCGGATTCTCAATCCGCTTTCATCAGTGGGAGATATATTCTTGATGGCCCTCTAATTACTAGCGAGCTGATGTCTTGGATCAAATATAAGAAGAAACGAGTTTTCTTTCTTAAAATCGACTTCGAAAAAGCCTACGATAACATCAACTGGAGTTTCGTTTTAGATATTCTCCGGCAGATAGGGTTTCATTCCAAGTGGTGAAGCTGGATTTCTGGTATCCTGTCGTCGGCTAGAGCCTCAGTTCTAGTTAATGGTTCTCCTACGTTCGAGTTTGGTTGTAGCAAAGGTACGAGGCAAGGGGACCCACTATCCCCATTTCTGTTTGTGGTGGTGATGGAGGCCCTCTCTTGTATGTTCAACAAAGCGTGTGAGGTGGACGTTTTCAAAGGTATTACTCTCCCTGATGCAGGCCCTCAAATTTCTCATTTATTTTTTGCCGATGATGCCATGATTATGGAGGAATGGGATAAAGATATTATTGTTAATGTTATTAGAATCTTGAGATGCTTTCACGCTTGTTCGGGTTTGAAGATTAACCTTGGCAAGTCTAGTATCTTTGGCTTTGGCGTGTCGGATTCGGAGGTAGAGGAAATGGCTAGTTGGATTGGTTGCAAGACGGACTCTGTTCCATTTAAATATTTAGGTTTGTCGGTTGGTGCTAATATGAATCGCATCAATAGTTGGAGACTAGTTTACGATATTTTCGAAAGTAGATTGTCCCTTTGGAAGACTTCGCATCTTTCTTTAGGAGGGAGGGTGATTTTAATCCGATCCGTTTTGCAAAGTCTCCCAACTTATTTCTTCTCTCTTTACAAGGCGCCTATCAAGGTAATTAAAGATCTGGAGTGCATGATTAAAAAAATTTCTTTGGGGTGGATCGTCTTAAGTTCGGAAGATCCATTGGGTTGCTTGGGATAGGGTGGCATCCCCCAAGAAAGAGGGGGGGTTGGGTTTGTGTAAATTATCGGATTTTAATATTGCTCTCCTTAGCAAATGGGGCTGGAGATACAAGAGTGAGATTAACAATTTATGGGTTAAAGTTATCAAAGCTATCCACGCGGGCAGCTCTAGTTGGTCTTTTCTTCCGGGTAATAAATCAATCAGGGGAGCTTGGTTAAATATTTGCAATTGCCTTAATAAACCGATTGTCGAGGGTAAGCCTATCCGGAGTTTTTCCAGAGGAGAGGTTGGTTCGGGAAGCTGCATCTTGTTTTGGTTCGACCCTTGGTTAGAGGAGGTTCCTTTGAAAGATTCCTTTCCCGCTTTGTTTCGTTTAGAAGTCGTCAAGTTATGTTCTGTTAAAGATTGGCTGGAGGATGGAGGTTTTTGGCTTTGGAAACATGAGCCTGACTCGGATGCGGAGAGAGGGGAGCTAGCTTCGCTTTTCGGCAAACTGAACTCGGTTTCTCTCAATTCTATCCGGGATAAGTGGAGATGGTTGGGTGATTCTTCGGGTACCTTCTCGGTTAGATCGGTAAAGTCTTTTCTGCACAAAGGAAATTCAGCTCCTGATCGCTTCGTGTTTGATTGGTGCAACTGGGTGCCGTTTAAGTGCAATCTTTTTGTTTGGAGATCGGAGATGAAGCGTATTCCTACTGCGGATGCTCTTCGCAAGAGGGGTATAGATGTCGGTTCCGGGGTCTGCGCTTTCTGCGGTTTGGAGGATAAAACTGCTGATCACATCTTCCTTTCCTGTGGGTTTTCGGCTGTGGTATGGCATAAGCAGGGCCGACCCTAAGATTTCATGGGCCCTGTTCGAGCTCAAAAAAACGTACCCTTAAAAAAAAGCCTGTTCCTGTGCGGCGTTTCATTACCCAGTCCCGGATGAAAGAGTTGCCGTCCAGAATTGTTCTTTTATTAGTTTTTAGAAAAAAATTGGGTATTGGGCTTAATAACCTAATGGGCTAAATAGTTTAAACAATATGATTTTTTTAAGTGGGCCTATGTTAATATTTTTTTGGTTATACCCTATTAATTTTTTTTACATATATAATATCGATTTTTTTTAAATTACGTGCCCTACGAAATCACGGGCCCTGTTCGGTTGTCCTCCCCGCCCTCCTTCAGGGCCGGCTCTGGGCATAAGGTTAGTAGGTGGCTTCGGATCCCTTATATTTTCGCATTCTCGTTTAAAGATCTCTTGGAGATTCACAAGACTAGTAGGTTAGATCCGAAGATTAGACCGGTAGTTCAGGGTATTATCATTGTGGCCTGCTGGTGTCTGTGGAGATCCAGGAACAATTCGGTTTTTTCGAACTCTCGGGTCAACATTGATGACGTCTTCAGCGAGATCAAATCGGTGGGATTTTTTTGGTATAAACATAGGTCGAAACATCGGTCCATTTTGTGGAGTGATTGGTGTAATTTTGTAATTATGTAGTGGATGTTTTTGGTTTTTCCGGCTCGGTCTTCGGGTTCGGCTGCTTGTTATTGAAGTCATCCTTTCAAAAAAAAAAGGTTAAAGAAAGCATTGCATGGTTTTATAAATTTTCAAGTAACAAAGTCTATAAAGCCTAGCACGAATCTTGTCGATATTTTTCTTCAAGACCTCTAACGTATCAGGGAAGTAATGCTCGTCGCAAATACTAATTCACTGACAACTACCTAAAAGTCAGGGTCGGAACCTTATCCGAAAACTTAATCTTAAGTATCCGTGCTATACGCTAATCAACCACTTGAGAGATGCAAGTTCGACTCCCACTTGGTGCAGAGTGAGGCATTGGTGGGCAATGATAGGAGACCCAGAGAAACCTGGGTTGGATCCTTGAGCCAAACGGGTTTTACCGGTAATTTCACCGTCGTGCCTACGGGCGGGTGGGTTACCGGGTTTTCCCCGGAATTGGTGGTGGACTCGGGTTACTCTCGGAGTACTCCGTTTGTCCAGTGGGTGCCCCGAGAGTACTCGGGATTGAGTTTGTTGGCCGTTAAAAAAAAAAATATAGAAATTCTTTTGTTTTTTTTATTAGAAATTTTGTATTTGTTGTAAATCCATGGGTAATTAATCACGAAACGGGGGTGACATAATTACCAACGGTAACATAATAAAATTTATTCTGTTTTTCTTTATTTTTTTAGTTTGACCAAGTTGGTCAAGGCCGAGGGAACCGTAGGTCTGTATTTTCGTCCTTGAAATCTAATAGAAAAGTATATTCCATACGACTTCTTTTGTTTTTTTTAATGATATCACATCATATCAAGCTATTATATTAGGGTGAACATGGCACCCTCAGTAACTCCATTCGGTGACCCAAGTCACCTAGAGGGAAAACCGCCGCCATCAACGAGGGGAGTCACATAGGGGAGCAAGATCGGTGAGAGCTTACCGAATGAAGGAGGGGAGAGAGATGGTGGGCCACCCTTTTTTCAACCAATCAAAATATTTTTTTTTTTTAATAAAAAAACAAGTCACCTAAGAGGGGAGTGGCGCCATCAAATTGAGTGTGTGAGGGGAGTTAAGAGGGGAGTTGACGTGGCATCAAGTAATTAGGTGTGCGTAAGAGAGGGGACTCCCCTCTCTTGGAGTGCCTCTCACCCTTACGCTAAAACAAACATCAAACAATAATAGTGTTTTATTCCCTTCAAGAAACCCAAAGATACAAATTGAGATAATACAATGTCAATAGCTAGAAATGCAAAACACACCAATAGAAATTTAAAAACCCTCATAGCAACACACTTGCTCACATCATATTTCTCCGCATACCAGAGGCCTCACACAGTCTAGTCTCTTATTTCAAGCAAGCATTATGAATACGGACCGAAAAACAAGATTGAACAGATTTGCATTACGTACTCGGATCTTCATCTTGCGTGGTATCGATCTGTTATATTCATTTAACAAATTGTACGATTAACATTCTATCTAAGCATACTGCTGCGGATGGTATTGCTGAGGTGTTTGTTGAGGATGGTATTGTTGAGGAGAGTATTGCTGAGGAGGGTATTGCTGAGGAAGGAAAGGCATTGGACTCTTTTCTGGATCAACATTTGCACCCACCAGGAACGCGACCACGGGGTTTGTGGTGGTTTGTATAGTTGGTGGAGCTACGGTAACATAGGCAGCAATACCAAAAACTGCACTCAGAAGAGCTAAAACAGCTCCTGCTGCAAAGATCCCAGGCTTAACAACATAACATGTGAAATAACCATATGAGTCAACTTGTCCACCTTCTTTATTATTCAGTCCGGCAGCTGTCAGCAGTAGAACCACGGCTATAACGGTAGCTACCCTGAATATTCAACACTAGATCAGTTTTATTCATTTGCAAAAGAGCATCACAATAGATGTTTTTTAGGGGATGGTTTTAGTTCACAAAAACACCAAAAAAACAAGCTTGTTGTTGGCCCCGGTGAATTTTTAGAATGCGTGGTGGAAATGATCGGTTAAAAATTAAAAAAGTGGTTATGACGTAACATTTTTTGGGTTTTCTTATTGGGCGAGTTTTTGGTGTTTTTAAAGAACGAGTGTTTTTATGACGTGGCAAGTGGCCAGACATGTATTTAGTATTTTTAGGCCTCCTTATAGTGGATGGTCTAAGATAATCATGTTGATAAACATAAAAAAAACAAGATCAAGTATAGTACCATGACAATACAGAAAGGAGCTTTGAAATT
Source organism: Helianthus annuus (assembly GCF_002127325.2). NCBI lineage: Eukaryota > Viridiplantae > Streptophyta > Magnoliopsida > Asterales > Asteraceae > Helianthus > Helianthus annuus. The sequence goes on along the minus strand of NC_035434.2, from coordinate 131,238,827 downwards.
CAGGTGGAATGAGGATCATTTCCACAACATCTACAAGCACCAAATGTAATGCTTATGTAAACCTGTGTAATAATTGCGAATACGGCTGATATGATTCCAAGAGCTAGAGCTGGACTACTTGGATATACACATGAATCATCATCAATTGAAACATCATCTGCCTGCATGCATATATGGCCATGAGGTATATCTCATATTTTATAAAAACGTCTCAAGTTTTATTTGAACGGTATTATATATTTCGTCGATGAAGAGAGTTACTGATGGAAATCTGTCACTAATGGCTGCCAGATATACGGCCGTTACTAATCTCATTTGCAGTAGATTAATTACCTACGTAAGTTAATAAGGGATCACTGACATACACTTTTAGCGACGGATTACAGACGACATTTAAAAAGTCGTCCAAACTGCTCGTTTCTAATAAATTACCAACCGATTACTGACAAAACACTTACTGATGGATTACCTTTCAAGTATTATAACTAGTTTATAAAATACAGAATATAATTACAGCTAATTTAAAAATAAAGATTTTAGTTTTTCAAATTTCTTTGGAAAATAAAAGTAAGTTATAAATTCATGAAATAAAATATTGCAAAATGTACAAATATTAAAAATATGTACCGAAAATCATACAGATTTTTCTAGTTACCTTAACCCTTGTGAACTCCGCTGCAAAACCACTGGCCGCAGATATTATTCCGAGCACCACCACAATTGCGCAGAAATCTACCACTTTGTTCTCCATTTATGAGCTCTCTATGAGAATATGGGTAGTGTAAGTCTATTAAGAAGCCTGTAGATGAAGAAACTTGCGACTGGAAATGTAAGTATATATAGATGGATGATGCTATATATAAAATATAGCTGGATAATTTCCTTAAAATATGTAATTGAATGATTGGATATTATAATACAGCCAAGAAACAAAGTTTACATTTTGATGTCAACTTAGGGCTTGGTCAAAGTTTCGGAACAACGTTGACAATTTATCTTTATTTAAGATACATGCATCGTTATATCGTACTAATAATATTTAATTAGATATGATTTACCGAGCATTGGTAATCATTATATTCTATATTTAGTATTAGTTGTCATATTCCTAGCATTTTTTTAATTAAACTTCATTAAAACACGTCTCCGACTTAAACGGGTAAAACGCCAAACAATAGCGGCGTCGACCCAAACGGGCAAAAGGCATATAATTACAACATATACAACGGGTATTTACACCACTCTACCCAGTTAATATAATTATAAGAAGATCTATTTTTTATCCCAAGCGAAACCTCTCGATTTAATCTCCCCTAAAATTTCTTGCGGGCTTCGACTAATCTAATTGAATACCTAATCATTCCTTTCTTTCCAAATACACCAATACGTAATTATCATCAAACCTTGAATAAGACTCTTTGCTTTCTTTCCTACTAGAGTGAAATTGTGAATATCTAAAATGTCTTTGAAGTCGAATGTGTAAATCTGAGGAATTTTGCACAATGCACTGAGAGTCGTCCACATCCAATCCGCCACTGAACACCTAGTAAATAAATGCTCCATCGTTTCCTCAAAATCATCGCAAAAAGGGCACATATATAATGCCCTTCTTACACATTCGAAAATAATAATAAGGACATACTAATTTTAACAAAAATTGGGCATGACCCGTTCGTAACGTAAGCGATTCCCTGTTTTTAACAAATAAACGCCCAACTTAAAAGACCTTCGACCACACATTTTAACTAACAAAAACGTAGTAAACATGAAATTTTTAATCATTCCAACTATTTTATAAACAACCTTTTTAAAACCAAAAGCGGACAAGTTTAAGTTGTCTAGATACAAAATCTACTAATTAACTAATTAAGTTTTTGCCAAAACACAAAAACAAAAAGTTTACACATGTTGGAAATACATACGACCAAAACTAGGACCATACAAAATAGACATCTTCGGAAGCGCAAAGTGGGCGTGATTTATGTGTGTTCGTTCCAAGTCACTAAGCCATTATGTTGAGGATTTACCTACATCAAACAACAAACTTGTAAAGTTAATTCCATAAACTATATTACTTTTTATCTAATAAACCAATTCATCTATTCCATGCCTTCACATCATTCTTGCACTTACTACCCGTCGAAACGGGTCAAAACATACTTATCTCAAAATAGAGATAAAACATACCATTCATTACTTACCCGTTAGAAACGGGTAATTACATTCGTAACATAAACTTCCATTCGGTCCGTTTATCACGAGCGAATACATTCCTTTCATCTTTGCACATACATCAACTCCAACCCGTAATAACGGATTGAGTAATTTCATTCCTTTTTTACATAACTTTCCAATATACGGTTCATCCGAGATGAACCAATCATTATACAATTTCCTTCATAAACTTTCGTTTCATATGACCTGTTAGGAAACTTTACTTGTAAGTATTAAATATTGAAGAAAAGCCAATTCAGCTTGATCTATGAAGAAGATAAAGTCCTGAAGATCAAACAACAAGAAGAAACCAGATAGGACATCTGTAAAGAACAACATCTACTTCAAAGAATCAGAAGCTGAAGCTGATCAAGAACTAAAGAAGATTATCAGAAAAGGCCATTCTGATGGATCTGATGATATTTCTTATTAAATATCATCAGTTTCTGGTAAATCTGATCATCAGACTTTCTTTCTGATGATTTGTTCACCAGAATTTCCGATGAAGTGGTTTTCAGAAATTCCCCCCACTTGTATAAAATGAGTTCTACACTGCCACAATAACCGAAGCAACTTGACATTATTGGGTCTCATGATGACAAAGGCAACTTGATAATTGGATTTAATGAACATGTTAAGAAGCTACTTTTTGTAGGACATATACATGAATAGGGTTGTAAACGAACCGAACGAACACGAACAAGGCCATGTTCGTGTTCGTTCATTAAGGAAATTAACATGTTCGCGAACTGTTCACGAACGCATACCGGACATAAGTTTATGTTCGTGTTCATTCGTTAAGGAAATTCAGTTGTTCACGAACAGTTTGTGAACACTGGTCTCGAACACTAACGAAAACATGCAAATAACAACGAATGTAAACGAACATTCAACTTGAAAATAAAAAAAACATTGTTATCCTTAAAAATTGGATATAAGTAGTTAATTACAACCATCAAATGTAAATCAAAACACAAGAAGTCTACTACACCACTAAATGATAAATCAAGGTTAACTAACCGAGACATAATTATCCCATAAAATGTCTTCGAGTGTCCAAATTTTAGCTAACTTAGAAGAAGACAAGGTTTCAAGTTTTCAATATGTTTAGATAAAAGATTTATTATTTATTGTTTATTATTTATTATTTTTAATATAATCAAACGAACACGAACGAACGAACACGAACAAACGTAAACGAACATATTACCGAATGTTCACGAACGCAGTCGAACGAACGAAACATGTGTTCGTGTTCGTTCGCTAAGCTAACCGAACGAAATTTTTTGTTCGTGTTCGTTCGTTAAGCTAATCGAATGAACATAAACGAACTTCCCGCCGAACGGTTCACGAACTGTTCGCTGAACGTTCGGTTCGTTTACAACCCTATACATGTATAAACAAATGTTTATTCATGTATCCGAGCTCTGTATAAATAGAAGGCTCATCAAGCAAAGGACAATGAGTTAAGCCAAGCATTCAATACATACAACAAAAACTCCATTGTCCTTTCACCTCAGAAATACACAAGTATTCATTTGTAATAGATAATAATCTCACAATCACCTTGTAAACCATTTTGTTTCAAAGTGATATAAACATGAAAATTATGTAGGTCCTGTTTCTTGAAAGTCTGATTTCTATTTCCGCACTCTACTTTCATATTTGTTGAAATCACTTGCCATATTACGTGAAAAGAAGTTTTTAAGTCCAACTGGGACCAACAATTTGGTTTCAGAGCAGATTGAACAAATCATTTTCAAACGATCATTTGCTCATCTCTTTTTCTCTAAATATGGCAAACTTTCAAACGTGGAATAATACTTTCAACATTGGTTCTATGTCTAAATCTCCGACCTTGGTCAGAGAGAAATATCCACAATGGAAAATCAGGATGGTCAACGTCCTTAATGGACATGACCGAACTATATTTCAATCCATTGTAAGGGGTCCACGTGTACCAACAACTGAAATACCAGCTATTCCACCAACTGATTAATCACAAGGAGTCCCTGCCTCCTTGGCTCCCAAAAGTGAAAATAATTGGAGCCAAGAAGATAAGGATCTCATGGCTGCAGATGAAAGGGCAAAATCACTTCTAATAATGGCTCATCCTAATGACATATTCTCTCAAGTTGATGCATGTGCATAAGCTAAAGAGATATGGGATCAGTTAGAAAATCTTTGTGAAGGAGGGGAAAGGATGAAAAGGAACAAAAGAACAAACTATGTTTCCTCCTATGAGAGGTTTAAAAGTTTACCAAATGAAAAACTTTATGAAACTTATCATAGATTTGCTAAACTTTTGAACGAGCTAAAGAAATTTGGAATTACAAAATCAAATGATGAAAGAAATATACAATTTCTGGATACTTTGCCTAGAGAATGGAGAAGTCTAACCATGATTTTTCTCAACCTTAGAACTAGGTAATATGAGTCTTCATGACTTATATAGCATTCTAGTCCCCAGAGAAGATGAGATATTTGAAGAATCAAATCAGAGAGGGGGCTCTTTAGCTTTAATCTCAAACTCACAAAGAACACCCATCAATGATCCACAAACCTCAAACAGTCAAAATATTGAAAATTCTGGTACATCATCAAATTTTTCAGCTTTTGCTGAAGCAATTGCACTGCTCACCAAAACTTTTGAGCAGAGGTTAAGGGGAGGTGGCCAAAACCAGATCCCTTTGATCTTCTGGTCAAAATGAAGATTCTAGCTAGGAGATGCTTGCTTGAGTCCATAAATGGACTTATTTAGTTTGCACACCTCAGTTGGATATTTAGTAATCATATTACGCAACTATGGCAAGCAATATCCTGATTGATTTAATCATAACAACGGGCAAGAAGGTCTCATCATAGTCAATACTTTGAGTGAAACCCTTCGCAACTAGCCGTGCTTTATAGGTGTGCACATTTCCATTCATATCGGTTTTTCTTTTGAAAATCCATTTGCTTCCTACTGCCCGAGATTCGGGGGGTAGCTTAACCAAGTGCCATACTTGATTGTCATGCATAGATTGCATCTCGACGTTCATGGCTTCTTGCCATTTCTCAAATTCCGGATCTAAGATTGCAGATTTGTAGTTAGCAGGTTCGTCATTAGACTCAGCTACTAATAAGAATTCGGGACCTTTTAGATACCATAGATATCTATCAGATTCTTTGCGAATTCTACTACTTCTGCGAACGCTTGTGTTTATGTTTGATTCATTGGCAACAACTATTTGTTGATCAGATGGTCCGACTACATTAGCGGTTGTTTGTGGTTCTCGAATTTCTTCAAGATCAACCACATTAGTTCCAGTTCCTCGATTAAGAAGCTCTTCCTCGAGAAAGTGTCCCTTCCGTTTGATGGAAATCACATTTGCATCAGGATGGTAGAAATAATATCCGCTTCTTTTATAGTATCCGACGAAAACAACCTTTTTGCCTCGAGGATCGAGCTTATCATCAGAATCATTTGTGATGTATGCATCACATCCCCATACTCTAAGGTATACCAAATCGGGTTTACGCCCATGCCATATCTCATATGGAGGTTTTTGTTTACCTTTTTAGTCAGAGCCAAAATGATAATGCGGGCAGCGGTCATAAGAGAATGACCCTAAAAGGAGTGAGACAAGTTTGTTCTACACATCATCGATCGAACCATATTTCGTAGAGTTTGATTTCTCCTTTCACTTACGCCATTAAGTTGGGGGTGTGCCAGGTGGAGTGGGTTCTGAAATTATTCCGCACTCTTTCAGATGATTGAGAGATCCACGCTGAGGTATTCACCACCTCGATCTGATCAAAGTACTTTTATCTTTCTATCAAGCTGGTTTTCTAGTCATGGTTCTAAAAGGGCCATGTACATCAGTGTGAATGAATCCTAGAAGACCATGGTCCCATTCACCAACATCGGTAAAGGGGTGCTTTGTGAGTTTGCTAGCTAAGCAAGATTCGCAATCATCAAAGGAGTCCTGTCCAGTGGATTCAAGAATCCCCTTGGACTGGAGCCATTTTATGCGTGCCTTACTTATGTGGCAAAGTCTGCATTGCCATAAATGTGTTTCATTTATACCAGCTTTGTTACGCTTAGGAAGATGATATATGTTATTACTTGTTCAAACATCAATCTCATAAATACCATTTCGAGGTTTAGCCTCAAAATAAAATACATCATTCAAGTAGCCTAAAATAGAAAAACCATTAAAAACGTACTTGAATCCTTGTTCAAACAGTGAAGAAACTGAAATAATGTTTTTGGTCAAACCAGGTACATATAAATAGTTATTTAAAGTAACTACAAGGCCGAGGGACATAAAAGACAAAAATGTTCTAGTTGCCAGAACTAGAACTCTCACTACCAACTATGAGTTCCATGTGGCCTTGTTTCAGTTTCTTCCACTTTTCAGGCTCCTACAAGACATTAACGATGTGGTAACGACATCCGGTATCAAATACCCATGTGTTGCTAGAAACAGTGAAAAGTTCGACAACATAAATGAGAATATCAGAAGAAGTGCCAATGATATTGGCCTTGTTCGTCTTCAGCTTGGCTAGATACTACGGGCAGTTTCCCTTCCGGTTCCCCATTTGGTTGCATTCAAAGCACTGACGCTCCTCAGGAGGGTGTGGTTTTGCAACATGCCTGTTGCTGGTGTCATCTTTGGCAGCAACAACAACTTTTCTCTTGCCCTTGCCCTTATGATTCCTTTTTTCTTGTTATTGGGCTTCTTAACACCACCAGACTTGACCATTAGAACTTGGTTGGTTTTTGTGGAATAACCAAGTTTGTTCATCTGGTCAATGTGTCCTTTCATCTTAAGCACATGAGTACTGATAGATGATCCTTCCAGCATTTTACAGCTTATGAGCTATTTCATGGTGTCATATCGCTCCTGTGGGCTCGTTTCTAGAACATGCCTTTCAGTTGCTGGATCATGTCATAAGCATCCTTATCTTCCATGTTCTTCTGAAGTTCAGGAGACATGGTGGCTTTCATAACGGCATCCTCGTTATGTTTTTCTAGTGCCTTGCGAGCAACAGTAATGTTACTTTCAGACTCGGTAGGGACTGGGCCATCTAAGATATATAGCTTTTTCTTCATCTTGAGAACTATTCTCAGATTACGGTGCCATTCGAGAAAGTTGGTGTTATTCAATTTTTCCTTTTCAAGTATAAATTTGAGAATGAAGGAATTGTTTTTCATTAGATATCTGTTATATAAGCAAGGTAATTTTAATTAGTATTTTTGATGTATATCTCCTTATTTCGTGAGGTGAGACGATAAGGAATGAGAATCTGGTTAGAAGCTCTTTCTAAAGGCAGCTGGGGCATGCAACATTAGCAAGAGGTTCAAGCGGACTGACAACGATTGTCAATTGTGAGAAAAGCACAACTCTCAGGGTTTATGAGTCTGCGAGGATAACCTATTGTCCTTGCATTGATACGTTTGGCCTCATCTATGCCACTTTTGTTCTTGAGACAACTGGGGCACGTAAACACGAGATGAAAAGTAATAGTCGTCCTAAAACGGTCACATGTGGAAGGGTCGGGTGTGTCAACGAAAGCCCTTGCACCTTGGAAGGATAAGCTAGACACCAAGTGTCGTGCTGTGGCTCCAACACTGATGGTTCGCATTATGCCCCAAGTGTTACTAGTAGTAGGATGACATAGACCATTGATTTTAATTTTTTACCAAATAGGGTCGTTATAGTCGGTTTTAATTTAGATATTAAATTTGCGACATAACCAAAAAGACCCTTTCACCTCTCGGGAGAATTAGTTTTAGACAACCTATAATACTAAGTTTGTCGTGACTTAGAATAACCAATTTTAAGTTAATAGAAATCTATTAAGTTAATAGTTTTTGAAAATTAAAACTACTTTAATTTGCAAAACTTAATTGGTTATTGTTCGTTTTAAAACAACCTTTGTTTTATAACATTAAACTTTAACAAGTTGTAAAAACAATTTAGAACTTGTTTTCATGTGATTGTTTTAATATTTAAAACTCCCTTTAAAATCATGTTGGTATATAGGTTGGTTATGTTATAACAATTTATAAGATAAAAGCAACCACAATAGCAAGACAAATATGTAAATCTATATGGCCAAGAAAATGTTCGATCTTGCTAGAGCCTAATAGCAAGATCAAACGGCTCACGGGGTTACAATACACAAACAACCAGAAGGATGGACTTGAGTGCATCCAGTCGTTTCGAGCAACTCCCACTGACTTCATGACTCCTGTTAGCGTCCTCTGTTTTGTCTACGGGTCTTCGTTTATAACAATATTTACAAAAATACAATAATGGAAAGAACCCTGTCTATTACAACTTTGAACCATCTAGGTGGCCAAAAACCATAATAACAAAACCTAATAAAATATACAACTACAAAACAAGGTCGGGTCGGATTTACATATTTCACAACAATCACAAAATAATCCGGGCAATATTTTGGTCAAGCAAAAGAAATAAAATATTAACCAAAATAAAAGTGCCCTTAAAAATACTTAGATTAGAAACTTTAAATAAATAAAGTTTGTGTTATAATTCCGGTTAAAAGGACTGGTACCGACTCATATGTTGTAACCAAGGCTCTGATACCACTGTTGGGTTTCCATGGTCATCAATCAAAATTTCATTTATCAAAAACCCGGTACAATAAATTATGTTTAATTAATTAAGCGAGTTAATTAATAAACGCAGCGGAAAAATAAACAAGTGATCAACAAAACGAAACCAGACAGGATCCGGTTACATGCAAATACGAGCACAATGAAAAGTATATTTAACTAATGATAAGAAAGATATACCTCGGTTAATGACTAACCGACACCGAGGTTCAACGAACACATGCTAGTGTTCCGAACCAACGAGACATGATCGGTCAAAATTTCATTTATCAAAAACCCGGTTCAATAAATAATATTTAATTAATTAGGCGAGTTAATTAAAAAAACGCAGCGAAAAAGTAAACAAGTGATCCACAAAACAAAACCAGACACGATCCGGTTACATGCAAATACGAGCACAATGAAAAGTATATTTAACTACTGATGAGAAAGATATACCTTGGTTAACGACTAACCGACACCGAGGTTCAACGAGCACATGCTAGTGTTCCGAACCAACGAGACACGACGAAGGGGCGGCGGCAGCCAGCGGCATCCGCCGGTGGCGAACAGGAAGGCAGCGGCGGCTGGCTCACGGAGGCAACGATGGAGGCAGCGGCGGCATCGGCGGCCGACGACGGTGGCTGAGCGGGGTGGCCTTCTTGTTTGCGGTGATGGCGGATGGTGGATTTCTTTGAGAGCCTTTTTTTTGTTCACCACATCAAAATGCAAGACCCAATATAATAAATGGGATGGAGCTTCATGCATGTTTGCCAAGTGGCGGACATGCATTTGCATGTGCGACAAATGGCAAGAAGGCTATGCATGCGTGACAAGTGGCAAGAATACTTTGCATGCGCGACAAGTGGTGATGCAAGGGTGCATGCGCGACAAGTGGCGAGATGAGAGTACTGTCTTACCCGGTCCGTGTACCCGTCTCTCGGTAAATACCCGCTCATGATCATAAATACAATTATGATCCGTTTCGTATGTTGTTCGTAATTACCAGTTAAACAGGTTAAGTGTATTTTAGTTCGTTGCCCAAGGTGTAACTCTTACGGGTCAAGACCCGGACGGTAGCGTTGACTTATCGAACCAGACATAATATCCAACAGTATGTTGGGTTGTGCGAGTACTGGGCTTTGCGAGTACATATAACTTTGCGAGTACTATGTTGTGTTGTGCAAGTACTTGGGTTTGCGAGTATGTGGGTTACAAACCCTAGCACTGGTGATGACTAATGGATCAGGTGGAATCTTATGTGATCTGGTATATGTTTCAAGAGTGTGCCTATTGGCACACTAAAGTGCCTATTGGCACACCAAACCCTAGCAAAAGTTAGGGTTTATCTACGCTGCGTATTGGTCAATACGCAGCCTATAAGGTTAACCCTAGACGCTGCGTATTGACCAATACGCAGCGTAGATAAACCATAGATCTCAGTGCCTGATTACCAATCATTGCACAGAAAACAAGGGCCCTATACGCTGCGTATTGACCAATACGCAGCGTATAGAAAACTGATGCACATTTGGGGTCATTTTGGTAGGTTTGAAGTGTCAAATGTTTGCCAGGTTTCTATACGCTGCGTATTGGTCAATACGCAGCGTATACAAACTTGGTAAAATTTGACACTTCATACCTGGAAACATTTTGTGTCAATTTCAGAAACATAAGGGACCATTATTGTAAATCCTGGAATCATCAGGGACCATTTATCTAAATTATGAAACAACAGGGACCATTTTTGTCTATTCATGAAACTTCAGGGACCATTTTTATAAAAAATGAAACACCAGGGACCAAAATGTAAATATATATAAAATCAGTATAAAAGGGGGTCTTCTTTAAAGAACCGGCCCTTATCAAGAATCGAACTCGTGACCTATCATTTAGAACCGTAAAGCCTTAACCAGTTTATCCTCCGTTCCGGAGCTGTTAGAACATGGAACTTAATTCATATATGCAGTAACTGCTAATAGGCTGCGTATTGGCCTATACGCAGCGTATACTGACACCTTGTATACGCTGCGTATTGACCAATACGCAGCGTATAAAGCCTTCTGAACTTTAAATTCACACAGAACTTGTTGTATTCCAGATACAATCGTTAGGCCCGTACGCGCCTTACGGACGACGTCGACTAAATAATAAAAAAAATATTATTTAGTCGACGTCGTCCGTAAGGCGCGTACGGGCCTAACGAGCGTCGAAACTAAGTCCGTCGTTGCCCGTTAGGCCCGTACGCGCCTTACGGACGACGTCGACTAAATAATAAAAAAAATATTATTTAGTCGACGTCGTCCGTAAGGCGCGTACGGGCCTAACGAGCGTCGAAACTAAACCCGTCGTTAAAATTTTAACGACGGGCTTAGTTTCGACGCTCGTTAGGCCCGTACGCGCCTTACGGACGACGTCGACTAAATAATAAAAAAAATATTATTTAGTCGACGTCGTCCGTAAGGCGCGTACGGGCCTAACGAGCGTCGAAACTAAGTCCGTCGTTGCCCGTTAGGCCCGTACGCGCCTTACGGCTGATAAATTTACAAAAATGGTCCCTGAGGTTTGATGTGTTTACAAAATCGGTCCCTGAGATTTGATGACTTTACAAAAATGGTCCCTGGTGTTTCCAGGATTTACAAAAATGGTCCCTGGTCAATTTCTGAAACACAAGGGACCATTTTTGTAAATCCTGGAAACACCAGGGACCATTTTTGTAAATTCATCAAACCTCAGGGACCAATTTTGTAAACACATCAAACCTCAGGGACCATTTTTTTAAACATAAACTTAAATTGTTTTTTTTTTAACGACGTCGGGCCTTACGGGCAACGACGGACTTAGTTTCGACGCTCGTTAGGCCCGTACGCGCCTTACGGACGACGTCGACTAAATAATAAAAAAAATATTATTTAGTCGACGTCGTCCGTAAGGCGCGTACGGGCCTAACGAGCGTCGAAACTAAGTCCGTCGTTGCCCGTTAGGCCCGTACGCGCCTTACGGAGGACGTCGACTAAATAATAAAAAAAATATTATTTAGTCGACGTCGTCCGTAAGGCGCGTACGGGCCTAACGAGCGTCGAAACTAAACCCGTCGTTAAAATTTTAACGACGGGCTTAGTTTCGACGCTCGTTAGGCCCGTACGCGCCTTACGGACGACGTCGACTAAATAATAAAAAAAATATTATTTAGTCGACGTCGTCCGTAAGGCGCGTACGGGCCTAACGAGCGTCGAAACTAAGTCCGTCGTTGCCCGTTAGGCCCGTACGCGCCTTACGGACGACGTCGACTAAATAATAAAAAAAATATTATTTAGTCGACGTCGTCCGTAAGGCGCGTACGGGCCTAACGAGCGTCGAAACTAAACCCGTCGTTAAAATTTTAACGACGGGCTTAGTTTCGACGCTCGTTAGGCCCGTACGCGCCTTACGGACGACGTCGACTAAATAATAAAAAAAATATTATTTAGTCGACGTCGTCCGTAAGGCGCGTACGGGCCTAACGAGCGTCGAAACTAAGTCCGTCGTTGCCCGTTAGGCCCGTACGCGCCTTACGGCTGATAAATTTACAAAAATGGTCCCTGAGGTTTGATGTGTTTACAAAATCGGTCCCTGAGATTTGATGACTTTACAAAAATGGTCCCTGGTGTTTCCAGGATTTACAAAAATGGTCCCTGGTCAATTTCTGAAACACAAGGGACCATTTTTGTATATCCTGGAAACACCAGGGACCATTTTTGTAAATTCATCAAACCTCAGGGACCAATTTTGTAAACACATCAAACCTCAGGGACCATTTTTTTAAACATAAACTTAAATTGTTTTTTTTAACGACGTCGGGCCTTACGGGCAACGACGGACTTAGTTTCGACGCTCGTTAGGCCCGTACGCGCCTTACGGACGACGTCGACTAAATAATATTTTTTTTATTATTTAGTCGACGTCGTCCGTAAGGCGCGTACGGGCCTAACGAGCGTCGAAACTAAGTCCGTCGTTGCCCGTAAGGCCCGACGTCGTTAAAAAAAAAACAATTTAAGTTTATGTTTAAAAAAATGGTCCCTGAGGTTTGATGTGTTTACAAAATTGGTCCCTGAGGTTTGATGAATTTACAAAAATGGTCCCTGGTGTTTCCAGGATTTACAAAAATGGTCCCTTGTGTTTCAGAAATTGACCAGGGACCATTTTTGTAAATCCTGGAAACACCAGGGACCATTTTTGTAAAGTCATCAAATCTCAGGGACCGATTTTGTAAACACATCAAACCTCAGGGACCATTTTTGTAAATTTATCAGCCGTAAGGCGCGTACGGGCCTAACGGGCAACGACGGACTTAGTTTCGACGCTCGTTAGGCCCGTACGCGCCTTACGGACGACGTCGACTAAATAATATTTTTTTTATTATTTAGTCGACGTCGTCCGTAAGGCGCGTACGGGCCTAACGAGCGTCGAAACTAAGCCCGTCGTTAAAATTTTAACGACGGGTTTAGTTTCGACGCTCGTTAGGCCCGTACGCGCCTTACGGACGACGTCGACTAAATAATATTTTTTTTATTATTTAGTCGACGTCCTCCGTAAGGCGCGTACGGGCCTAACGGGCAACGACGGACTTAGTTTCGACGCTCGTTAGGCCCGTACGCGCCTTACGGACGACGTCGACTAAATAATATTTTTTTTATTATTTAGTCGACGTCGTCCGTAAGGCGCGTACGGGCCTAACGAGCGTCGAAATTAAGCCCGTCGTTAAAATTTTAACGACGGGTTTAGTTTCGACGCTCGTTAGGCCCGTACGCGCCTTACGGACGACGTCGACTAAATAATATTTTTTTTATTATTTAGTCGACGTCGTCCGTAAGGCGCGTACGGGCCTAACGGGCAACGACGGACTTAGTTTCGACGCTCGTTAGGCCCGTACGCGCCTTACGGACGACGTCGACTAAATAATATTTTTTTTATTATTTAGTCGACGTCGTCCGTAAGGCGCGTACGGGCCTAACGATTGTATCTGGAATACAACAAGTTCTGTGTGAATTTAAAGTTCAGAAGGCTTTATACGCTGCGTATTGGTCAATACGCAGCGTATAGAAAACTGATGCACATTTGGGGTCATTTTGGTAGGTTTGAAGTGTCAAATTTTTGCCAGGTTTCTATACGCTGCGTATTGACCAATACGAAGCGTATATAAACTTGGTAAAATTTGACACTTTGTGTCAATTTCAGAAACATAAGGGACCATTATTGTAAATCCTGGAATCATCAGGGACCATTTATCTAAATTATCAAACAACAGGGACCATTTTTGTATATTCATGAAACTTCAGGGACCATTTTTATAAAAAATGAAACACCAGGGACCAAAATGTAAATATATATAAAATCAGTATAAAAGGGGGTCTTCTTTAAAGAACCGGCCCTTATCATGAATCGAACTCGTGACCTATCATTTAGAACCGTAAAGCCTTAACCAGTTTATCCTCCGTTCCGGAGCTGTTAGAACATAGAACTTAATTCATATATGCAGTAACTATTAATAGGCTGCGTATTGGCCTATACGCAGCGTATATTGACACCTTGTATACGCTGCGTATTGGTCAATACGAGGCGTATAAAGCCTTCTGAACTTTAAATTCACACAGAACCTGTTGTATTCCAGATACAATCGTTAGGCCCGTACGCGCCTTACGGACGACGTCGACTAAATAATAAAAAAAATATTATTTAGTCGACGTCGTCCGTAAGGCGCGTACGGGCCTAACGAGCGTCGAAACTAAGTCCGTCGTTGCCCGTAAGGCCCGACGTCGTTAAAAAAAAACAATTTAAGTTTATGTTTAAAAAAATGGTCCCTGAGGTTTGATGTGTTTACAAAATTGGTCCCTGAGGTTTGATGAATTTACAAAAATGGTCCCTGGTGTTTCCAGGATTTACAAAAATGGTCCCTTGTGTTTCAGAAATTGACCAGGGACCATTTTTGTAAATCCTGGAAACACCAGGGACCATTTTTGTAAAGTCATCAAATCTCAGGGACTGATTTTGTAAACACATCAAACCTCAGGGACCATTTTTGTAAATTTATCAGCCGTAAGGCGCGTACGGGCCTAACGGGCAACGACGGACTTAGTTTCGACGCTCGTTAGGCCCGTACGCGCCTTACGGACGACGTCGACTAAATAATATTTTTTTTATTATTTAGTCGACGTCGTCCGTAAGGCGCGTACGGGCCTAACGAGCGTCGAAACTAAGTCCGTCGTTGCCCGTTAGGCCCGTACGCGCCTTACGGATGATAAATTTACAAAAATGGTCCCTGAGGTTTGATGTGTTTACAAAAGTGGTCCCTGGTGTTTCCAGGATTTAATAAAATGGTCCCTTGTGTTTCAGAAATTGACCAGGGACCATTTTTGTAAATCCTGGAAACACCAGGGACCATTTTTGTAAATTCATCAAACCTCAGGGACCGATTTTGTAAACACATCAAACCTCAGGGACCATTTTTGTAAATTTATCATCCGTAAGGCGCGTACGGGCCTAACGGGCAACGACGGACTTAGTTTCGACGCTCGTTAGGCCCGTACGCGCCTTACGGACGACGTCGACTAAATAATATTTTTTTTATTATTTAGTCGACGTCGTCCGTAAGGCGCGTACGGGCCTAACGAGCGTCGAAACTAAGCCCGTCGTTAAAATTTTAACGACGGGTTTAGTTTCGACGCTCGTTAGGCCCGTACGCGCCTTACGGACGACGTCGACTAAATAATATTTTTTTTATTATTTAGTCGACGTCCTCCGTAAGGCGCGTACGGGCCTAACGGGCAACGACGGACTTAGTTTCGACGCTCGTTAGGCCCGTACGCGCCTTACGGACGACGTCGACTAAATAATATTTTTTTTATTATTTAGTCGACGTCCTCCGTAAGGCGCGTACGGGCCTAACGGGCAACGACGGACTTAGTTTCGACGCTCGTTAGGCCCGTACGCGCCTTACGGACGACGTCGACTAAATAATATTTTTTTATTATTTAGTCGACGTCGTCCGTAAGGCGCGTACGGGCCTAACGAGCGTCGAAACTAAGCCCGTCGTTAAAATTTTAACGACGGGCTTAGTTTCGACGCTCGTTAGGCCCGTACGCGCCTTACGGACGACGTCAACTAAATAATATTTTTTTTATTATTTAGTCGACGTCCTCCGTAAGGCGCGTACGGGCCTAACGGGCAACGACGGACTTAGTTTCGACGCTCGTTAGGCCCGTACGCGCCTTACGGACGACGTCGACTAAATAATATTTTTTTATTATTTAGTCGACGTCGTCCGTAAGGCGCGTACGGGCCTAACGAGCGTCGAAACTAAGTTTGTAACGACAAAACACTTTAAATAACCTGCCAGAATTTTTTATAACCTGCCTGAATTTCAAAACATAACATTTCAAAATATGTGAAACTGTTTACACCGAAGTTTGATACATACATTACAAAATACATTACAAAGTTTGTACATACATAACAAAATGATAAAATACTACTGCTGCTGTTCCTGATGCTGCTGCTGCTGCTCCTGCTCCTGATGCTGCTGCTGCTGCTGATGCTGCTGCTGCCGCTGATGCTGATCCCAGTCCGCATCCGCAATGAAGGGTAGTGGAGGTAACCCGTCATGCTGTCGCTGCTGCTGCAGCGCCGCAGCCACCCACTCTAACAAATAATTGTTTCTCTCCACGTTTCGAAGCAGCCGCTCATGTGACGGGTCAGGACCGGGCATAACATGGCGTGGGAACTGGGGCGCCCCGGGTGGTCCACGCGGCTGTGGTGGCTGCGGAAAAACGGCGACCGGCTGATGCGGCTCTGGCGGCTCCGGATCCCGCGGGGGATAAATCAGAGGGAAGTCTTCTGGCAGGTCCTTAAGCTCGTATTGCGTGCCGTCCAGATTCTTTA